>NC_052505.1:42113082-42278082 GCF_014356525.2 Nilaparvata lugens | reverse complement strand
GGACCATTTACTGAATTGATTTCATGTATGCATCTCAGTTGAATTGGAATAAAAAAATAACATTTAAGTATGTTGATGTAAAATAATTATGGATGAAATGACATCAATTTTGTTTATTGAAAATAATGTACAGTACAAATCCTAATATCGAACAAGCATAGTGAATTCCTAGTTTTACTAATGCTTTCAAATGACAAATAATTTGACCAATTGAATCTGGAACTTGGAATTTTCAACACATTCTTGAAATCATTCTACAATCAAATTCGTTTTGAGTGAAAAAATTGACTCACTAGTACGCTCTTTTTGAGGATATAAGAAGATAGCTTCGAAAGTGCATATGAAAATATTTTGCAGTAAATTACCATTGCAATAAATTCACATAATTTGTATTCAGCTTTCAATCTGATATTGCTTAGGATGATTATAATTAACATATAAGCAAACGCTTATGTAAATATGCAAAAAAGAAACATTTCCAGCCTGGAGGACTTACTAGTCATCATGTAACTGGAATTATATAGCTGATAGTGTAGTCTGAAGATGAGAAATTGAACAGTTTCCCGGTTATGAGGCGTTACAGTGAAGGATATGAAAATTGTTTTTCTTTTTATTGGACATGACAATGTTCAATTCATGTGCTATACATTATATAAAAACAGGGAGAAAGCAATAGATTTCAGAGTTTGGAGAAGGCTAAACATTGCAGAACAAATTCTAGAGAAGATACAGATTCCCACTCATAATGCAGTAGGTAGGCCAAGGTCTGTTGAGAGTCCATTACGTCTCCAGGCTGAGCATTGGGCACATTTTATTGAAAAAAATGCCTCCTACTACTAAAGAAAGAAATTCAAGAAGATGTGAAGTGTGTGCAGGAAATGGTAAAAGATCTGAAACTGTGGTGATGTAGAAGGTGTCAAATCCCTCTTCACATTCCAAAATGTTTTGAAGACTATCACTCAAAAGTGAAGTACTAACTGTTAGTGTATAAAGTGTAAATATGTGTATAGAATGTAGTTAAAAAAATGTTATAAATAGTGAAAATAAAATATAGTGTCTTAAGTTGTGAAATGAACAATATCTTCAAGGATGACTTATCAATAGCCTAAATAGAGTCTAGTGAGTACAGTCAAGTGACCGACCATATACTAAGCATGAGAAAAATGAAAATTAATTCCGTCCGGCCGCCCACTTTTTTCCTGGTAAAACTTCGTCCGGAATGGGTTAATATAATAAAGGGAAGAATTGGCTTATAGTACGGGATAGGAAAATCACGAATGATGCATCATCACGTCTGAACTACTGAGCTTGAAATTTTTAATAAATAGATTCTCAATGTACCGAGGATGGTTAAAGGCCTATTTCAAATTCTTCATGATTCCAGTAGGTCAATTTTCCAGTTTGTCTAGTTTTCAAATTGTCATGCCTCCAGTTTCTTATACTTTCCTTGAGAGTGGTCATGAATAAAATAGTGCATTCAACGGTTTCAACTTCTAGCTTCTCGTTGTTGGTTATCCATCTTGTTTTCACTATTATTATTACTATCGTATTTCATGAAACTTTAAAGTGAAAAAAAAACACTCACATTCCTCGATGTGGCGACGTCCGTTTCGTGCTGGTATTGCACATTTTCAAGCCAAACAGAAACTGAAGTATATTTAAGGTTATGAGGGTGAAATTAGGCCAGAGTGGGGGTAGAGGGGAGTTTTAGCGGTTAATGGAGGTGGATTAAAATGAGTTTGTCAAACAGGGTGTGAGAGGAAAAGTTGATATTCTAGCTTGTTATTCTTCTTCTTATCTATATCGTATTCTTCTATATCTATACTATAGACTATATTTATAAAGAATGGAATAGGTTTTTAAATGTACGGGAAACGAAATACATGTTTGGCGCATCATCACGACTGCGAACTACTGAACTGGTTAACTTGAAATTTTGCATAATGATTCTTTAATTCACCAAGGATGGTTAAAGGCTCATTCCCATTACTGTTGAACGGATGATCATATTTCAACAATCAAAACAAATTTATACAATTTGTGATGCAAAGTCTATTTAACATGAAAGCTCAATCAAATCTGTTATATATTGTAACTTATTACGGTACAGTTGTTTATACTTTCAATATCAGCTAGGATAAAAATAAAAATAAAGTCAGTTTAAAAATAAAGTTACTATAAAAATTAATTCAGTCGATCTGTGATCCAAACAGACCCTTGCGGAGCACGGGTTACCTAAGATAACAGTTCACAAATGCTATCAAATGCACAGTTCATCATAATTGACTCACAGTAAAAAAATTGAATTCGTATGGCTTTTGTTGTTGGGGAGTCCCTTGCGGGAAGGTTCCACCGCCTGAATATAC
Source organism: Nilaparvata lugens (assembly GCF_014356525.2). Lineage (NCBI taxonomy): Eukaryota > Metazoa > Arthropoda > Insecta > Hemiptera > Delphacidae > Nilaparvata > Nilaparvata lugens. The sequence goes on along the minus strand of NC_052505.1, from coordinate 42,275,716 downwards.
AGAGTGAGTCATATGTATGGGAACCATCCAATTAATTCGAGACTGTTGTAGATAATATTATACTGTAACTTTCAGGATAATTAATGGTTAAATACTCCACCTTTTAATGTACAACTGAATTTCAACCCCTCATAAGGGGGTGACTTAGAGGTTGTAACTCAAATATTTTAAATGTAAACACCCATTTTGTGGTAGCCTACATAATCTTAAAGGCTTTTTTGAAACAAGAAAGATAACATCAATTGAAATGCTCTATGATACTTGTATCCGAAATGGCGACTAATTGAAGTTTTAGTTTTTAAGGAAATGAGGGTTTGTAATTCAAATATTTTAAATGTAAACACCCATTGCGTGGTACATAATTTTCAAGGCCTTTCTGAAACAAGAAATATGATATCAATAGAAATGTTCTATGATAATTTTTTCTAAAATGGCGGCTGATTGAAGTTTGAGTTTTCAAAGAAATAATAAATTGATAAGGTTTAATCAGCCGCCATTTCGAATGAAAGTATCATAGAACATTTTTATTGATGTCATCTTTCTTGTTTTAGAAAGGCCTTTAAAATGATGTATCACTTAATGGGTGTTTACATCAAATTTAAGATAAATATTGTAAGGAATTATGTAAGCTTTGATTTCTTATAGAATAGGCATGTCAGTAAATTGCATATTTTTCGAGTTATATGGGAGAAACCAAAAAATGGTACATTTAAACAACCCCCACCCTCTTAGCACAGGAGGTAGGGGTGGGGACTTTCGATATGTTTACCTCCTCACTACCCTAAACAGAACTGCGGGGTCAAAAATTGTCTTCCAAACTTTGCCCTTTATAACACTTCGTTGACTGGGCAATTAATACTTTTATAGTTCTTAGTTTGGTTGAATGGGCTTTCATTCCTAAACCTAGCCTTTTGCCATGTGGTTGAATAATGAGGACAACCACCCATCATTCATCGTTTTCAATTTGAATACAATTTCTTCGGTCAGTGTAGAAGAAAGGACGTCTTTCAATCATGAGGGTCGACTTTATCGATTGCTACCGGGTTGGTTGACACGTTCTCGCGCTTATATTGTCAGCTGCCCTAGAATTCATCACAGCTCTGTTTCTGTGCTGAATTCACGCCCACAAGAGATCATGCGAAATAGTTCCAGACACCAATTCAACCAAGAAATGTCATCCACTCAGCTAGTAGGCTACTCGCCACAGATGCTCATTGTAAATATGTAACCTTGTCCACTATCTGTTATGTGGTCCAGACAGTAAAGAGGATGTCAGTGATGAAGGGGTTACATTCCCTTACAATCCCAAGCGTCATTATTCGATTGCAGAGTTCCAATAATGATTGCTAGCATCATAACTGTCAACACTGTCAATACCCAATATGCAATACAATACCAGATGCAAACGAAATGTTTAAATTGATAAGTTGAAATTTGGAACAGTTTGAATTGTTTGTGATACAGCAGTATAAATGTATTGAATGGACAAGTAGATGGCTTATAATTAAAAAAATTCAGTGAATCGATTCGCCTATAATATTAATTGAAGAAAGTGGCGAAGCGTGAACTGTTTCAACTGAATTTGATACACACTCTTACTCAGCATTTTAATAGTTCCCACGCTGTTGATACATGCTTAATATTTGTATCAAATTATTCATAAATGACAGGATAATCTATCAAAAAAAATCATTTATGAATGTTAAAAGAAACTTGATATTATATTATATTAATTTTCCTTACTCCAACATGTCTATTCAATCAATGTCCTGAAATAGTCCACTGTTTGTACTGGATATTATCTGCACTAAGAAGAATATCAAATTGCAATATACATCAGATGAAGTTATCCATGAAGTGAAAAAAACATCTTGTTCCATTCTTTGAGCAGTAGATTGTGTACCGCACAAATTAGTCCTCCTCAACCTGAAATAAACGTCAAGTATCCGCTTTTCAGAAACGGAGAATAGACTGATAGAGGAAGTTGAAGTACCAACATTATGGCCTGAACACTTCCGAGAAGTAACCACTGTCACAATCCATATAGACAAGAGAGAAGAACATTTTTTCATTTAACTGTTTCACGGCATTCTTAGAAGAGAAAATGTTTTTCTGCTCTTCAACAACTTGGGAATAATGGTTGACTTCAACATTACTTTGGTGGAAAAGTTTGAAGGAATGATCTGTCTTGGGATCCCGTGATCTAAAATTCACTGAAGCTCATGGACTGATAGCTCATGGGATTCAATCAGTCGAGCTAAGAGCTTTCTCATCCAGCTCATCCTCATACTGTCTTTCCCTCGTGCAAGTACCAGTACACAAACAACAAACTCATCTACTTGAACTTGAGTACGATGAGAAATTGATTTCTCATCATCTGATTGGAGTGGGAGGCTAACAGACTATCAATAATAATTAAGTGGGCAAATCCTATACGATAGGAAATTTATCGCTCATCAAATCGATTAATAACTTTGGAGATTTGACGCCTTAGAATAGATAGATATTAATTGTGCAATCCAAAATACTCTGGTAGGATATTCCATCCATTGCATTCTAACTCGCTAAGGAAAATGAATCTCAAAGAGTTTGATCCATTACACATGTATAATAATTCTTCATTCGATTATTTATAAAGATAGTTTGGCTTTCAGCTAGTGAATTACAAGCTACTACATTATGCAGTTCTCTTCAATTCATTCTTTCTCTCATTCGTTACATTCTTTCTTTCCACGTTTCGATTTCCCTGTTAGCAAAATGTTTTTACAGCTGGAATTTATATTCTGATTTCACAATCATTTGCAGATCGTGAGAGTATTCATACTTATTGTAAATTTGATAATATTTCATAATTCCTTCAACGGTGGAGAACTATATTTTATTGATCGATCCAATCAAAATAAAGCCCCTCTTCATCATTATTGGAGGAATAAAAGAACCACTCAAATCCTCTACTTCTGACTTATTGTTTTGTTTGTAACCTGAGATACAGGTCAATAGAGAAATGGGCCACTTTTTGGATAGCTTTCTGTTCCGACCACTTTATTCAAGGAGAGTCATTGGAAAAAAAGTTTGTTATTGGAAAAAAGGTTTGTTATTGGGAAAATGGCAGCTCATTGAACACAAGTTAATCTCAGTTACGTCATTATAGGCTAGCTGCCACTGAATTAGTCCAATTATCCTCTTTTTATTCTTATTGATTTTCTGCCTAGTAGCACGAGCTGAATCCAATTTTTCGAGAACAATAATTATGTTTCCCGCAGTCTTGGATAAACTTCATGCCGTATTGTCAAAGAGAATGTGTTGACTCAGTTTTCAACTCATTGAATATCCTAAATAATTATAATATAATAAAAAAATCCTGGAAACTTAGTCACACTGAAATGAAAATTAAAAGCTCTGAGATCTATTGGTGCTAGTTTAGAACAAACCTTAAAATTTAGGATTATTGAAATCTTACAAAAATACAACTTATTCAAATTCTCCAGCTTTAGCATAATTTTAGATTTTCAAAGCAGTCATATAATTCTTATGAAATCCATAATTGTCCAAACGTAGTGAGGTCTATGTTTTAACTCGGATTTTCTTTTGTCTGTATGAATTGAATTGAATTGAATTGAATCAATGCCTTTATTTTCGTAGAGAGCGAAGTTAGGGCGCAGTCGGCCCTCTCTTACAGTTAACTCTCCATTACAGGATAACAATACAAAAAATACATATAATATGATAAAGAAAAAAAATTCCAAACAATATGAAAAAACAAATAATATCTCCTTATTCAAAATAATAACAAATTTTAAATAATTTAAAAGAGAAGAGAATAAATTAACTTAAAAAAAATGTATATAACAATACTAATTAACAGTAGTGATACTTCATCACTGTAGTGAACAAAAAAAAGAGATCCTAATGTATAGAAAATCCAAAAACGACAACTATAGTGTTTGCTATACATTCCATTCCTACATATTATTATAAATCTTGAAGTGAATAAGTAGAGCACATTTATATTCAATTGATTGTAAAAAAAGACCATCAAAGAGCCAATTTCCAAATTCTACATTTACACACACACAAACACACGTACAAGGAAGATATATTAATCAATACACAGTCGCTATAAGTCGCCCCAGCCAGCCCCCCTCACAAAGTTCATGACAGCCGCACTGAACTGGGAAACTGAATTGCCCTCACCTCCATTGGTAGCGAGCTCCACAGTCGGCAGGCAGTCACATGAAAAGACCAGTTATAGACCACCGTAGGATGCATAGGCACACTCAACACAGACAAACTATTTCTGGTCCCACCTCTCCCAACCTCTCTAAGAAAGAAATCTTAAGAAATTTCTTTAGAAATCTAAATTGAATAGGTACGCAAATAATCAGGGCTCTCATTGGCGATTAGTTTGAATAGAAACATAAGTATGCGGTATGATCGAAACCTTTTGAGCCTGAGCACGTTAAGCTGAACGAAGTAGGGAGTGATATGTTCACCTCGATCTAGATTATTAACAAATCTTAAGCAATAATTTTGAGCTCTTTGAAGCCTATCAGACAGTGCCACAGTCATGTCATGGGTAACAGCGTCACAGTAGAGAAAGGTCGGAAAGATTAGGGTCTTTACCAGCATCAATCTTACCTGAAAAGGTAGAAAAGGGCTGATATTCTCCAGAGAATGTATGCCAGCAAAGACAGCGTTGTCAAAGTCGTCAATGTCAAAATGCAAGTAAATTTGCAGGTCGTCAGCATATTTAGTATTGGTCAGTGTGTCAGGTAAGTGATTAATGTATAAGCTGAATAAGAGAGGGCCCAGCACCGATCCCTGTGGCACACCCCTGTTGACCACTCGTCACGCCACCCAGATTCACCTCCATTTGCCAGTACACACTGCTGTCTCTCTGCTAGATATCATCTAATCCAGGCAATGCTGCTGGCTGAAAATCCCAGATTAATCAATTTTTTAAGAAGGAGAGGATGATATATTGAATTGAAGGCCTTACTCATATCAATCAGTACCATCAGAGTAAGCTGTACATTATCCATAGCCAAGCGTATATCATCTGTTACACATGAATGGGCACTCATAGTACTGTATCCCTTCCTGAAGCCTAATTGAAATTCATTGAGAAGGTTGAAAGTTGAAACTTGACCATTAATTTGTTTATTTGTTCATGTGCATATTTTTCTAGCCCCTTGGACATGACAGACAGCACTGCAACTGGACGATAATCAGATGGAGAGGAAGGATTGGAAGTTTTATTGAGAGGGATGATTTTGGAGGTTTTGAATTCAGTGGGGAAAACAGAAGAAATGATTGAAGTGTTATGGAGATGTGTGATGAATGGAAGGGCAATAGGCAAAATAATTTTGATAAATTTCATTGGAAGCAAATCAGCACCAACAGCTTCACTCTTGATGGACAAGATTGCCTAGGTGAGCCAGAACTCAACCTTACAAGATGATAATAATGATACTGCTAGCTTGAAATATTCACAGAGACCAGAACACTTGTATCGAATATGCAGCTTATTATTTGTTTGAAGCAATCGGGACAATATTCAATAGGAATATTCGTCTCGATAAACAAGTTGGCACAAGAAAATTTGTACTATTAAGTCTCATATACGATTTCTCTTTTTTAGATAAATTTAACTGCCTGACTTAAAAACTAGTGGCTACTAAAACTATTACTTACGTGCCCTTTGTCTAATTTTTGTTTGGGAGTGAAATTAACTTTTCTCTTTGTACTTTTAGTTCAATTCAAACGTGTTGGTAGCCTACTAACTTTACATTTGTGATAGATTATTGAGCAAACTAAATTTTACTTGGATTTTACTTTTTATATCATTTGAGTTTCTTCTTCCTTTAGCTACAACTATAATTCACATTTAGAAGAAACAGATAAAACATTTAAAAAGTAGTTGAGATCATTCAGGTATCACAGTCAATCAGCACAAGACAAGAACAGAGCGTCACCAAAATGTTTCTCGTTTTAACCATCTAGAGTCAGCTGACTTTAGAATTGCCAACCAAAGATGATATAACCATTTTATGAATTTGTCATTTTAGATGTGACGATCATTATATTAAATATTCTCCTAGCCCATTAAATTCACAAATTGCCCTTCAATTAACAAATATCATTATTATTACTTTCCAATTGGTCACTCTAAATCGATTTGTGACGTCATCAAGTTGACTGCCTCTGGCAGCATATTCAAACTATTGTTTATCGGCTAATGACATGTCCTTTTATTTCTGAACTGTATCCTTAAATGTGATAGAGAAATTCTGATTGCAGACTCGTTCTCAGCGACCCCAAGTTTAGCCTGAAGGCTCAGAATGTCAACAATATTTTTAAATATTTGAAAATCATCATGAAAAGTCATTAATATGGTAGTACACAACGTCTCTGGAAACTTTTTACTGGTGACTGGAGTTATTATTGGTTAAAGTTAACACAAAAATCAAAATAATCGTGAGAAAGAAAACTGCTGATGAACGCGAATAAGACCGCCACTCCATTGTTCTATGGCTCGGCTGCTTGGCTGAGCCTGGCTGGAGGGATCAAATAACCGACTGGATTGATCTTTAGTCTGTCCGCTAGGCGGAACTACGCCGGCCATTGCTGGGTGGAAGATGTTACTGCTGCTGCTCGCATTCCCACCAACGCTGCTATTATTTGCTGTCTCAGCGCCTAGTCCGAGTCAGACAAGCATCCAGCCTGCACTGCGGAGCTAGGTTTACTGCGGCCGCTCGCATTACCACCAACGCTGCTATTATTAAATTTGCTGTCTCAGTGCCTAGTCCGATTCAGCCAAGCAACCAGCCTGCACTGCGGAGCTAGGTTTACTGTGGCACTCGCATTCCCACCAACGCTGCTATTATTTGCTGTCTCAGCGCCTAGTCCGAGTCAGACAAGCATCCAGCCTGCACTGCGGAGCTAGGTCAACTCAATGAGCATATCCATTGAATGAACTAAATTCTCATCTGGCACAAACTGTACTACATTTTTGTCAAACAAGCTATTCAGGTCTATGGAGAAAACATCAATATTTTTTTGTGAATTGCCCATTAAAATAATATCGTCATGTAGAAAAACAGCTTGCTGTACGGCCGTGTGACCTAAATTCGCTCGCCTTAGTAGACTGCATAACATCTCCTACAATAGCATCGCCAATTGATTGTTGATCTAATAAATGAATCACTGAATCTGACGAGTTTGCAATTTCTAGCACGCAAATATACTGGCATAATTCGCTTCTACTAATAATATCTAGCTCCGAATTTCGCAATGAACAATTAAAATCACCTCCACTGTTCCATTTTTTATCAAATTGCACGGTAATAATCACTGTTTGCTTTGGTTTAACAATCAATTGCGTATCACTTTTTAACTCAATAAAATTAAGATTTGCTAATTTATTATCTCGAGAAAATGGCACAATATAATCTTTGTTTCTGTCAGACCAATCAATTATTTGTTGATTAAGAAAATCTAAACATACTCCATAGATTTTCATAAAGTCTGTTCCTAATAACAATTCAACTGACGCTGAATTGATAACAAAACATTCCCATGTAATATGAACATTTAAAATTTTAAATTCAACAGTAATTTTACAAATTATATCAATAGGTAACCCATTCGCAGCTATGAGATTCACTTTTTTACTATCTCTGGTCAATGTCCGACCTTGACAATGATCTAACAAATTAATGTTCAAGAGTGAAACTGAAGACCCACTATCGAAAAGAATATCATTTTTTTAATATAAAAAATTAATCAACTCTAAAAATAAACAGAACGCTAATGCACATCTATTAGAAGAAGAGTGGAGATTCATTCAGTTGAATAATATAAGAAATCGTTCATCATTTTCACCATCTCTAAATATAAGGGAGTTTGTAATAGACTGTAAAACATTTGACAGATATTTTAAGAGAAAGACTGCTACCGCTGGGACTAGAACAGGTGACACCAGATACTTATGTGGATGAGAAAAATGCACAGTCCTTGTAGTATATAGCTAGATGTAGATATATTATTCAATGTCACGCTGACTTTTGGAATGAACGCTATTAATGTTTTTCTGAATAGCAGAAGCCCCACTGAATATGAATACTTTCCTACTTTAACAGGAGAAAACATTGGTAACTATTCTGCTCTCTACTCAGCCTGACAATACAACTCTTCCTATAGCTCCTGCTGCCTGGCTGATCTATAGTCGAAAGTAGTTGCTAATATTGATACTGGTTCATGTTGCCATGGAAACAGCAATGCGACGCTGCAGGCCACCTCTGTGTCTGATTGATGGTCCTGAACACCGCTTAGTTCCGAATGGTTGTTTGCCGCCGTAATTACCTCGTCACAAAATCAATAATTATATCTTACTTAACAAATGGCCTTATGGTACTTTTTATGTCAAAAATAGTTGATATTATTATTTTGTGGGTACTTTCCCTAGAAAAAAGGAATACCATCTAAACTCAGGTGACACTGACGCTTATGAGTTTGAAAATAAAACATAAATAACTCATTCAATGATTAAATAATACTAATAATATGTTTTCATTGACTGAAGAATTCAATAAATTACATATTTTGGTTGATCAGTTTTCATATTTTTTAATATATAGTCTAACATTTACCAAAAAGTGTTTTTTGGTTGTTCATCGAAATGATATGGCCCTGTTCCACCCACTTCTAAGAATACTTTTCTTTCAATAATTATTCGTATTTTCGAATGTAAATTGGACGCTCTCTAAACTTGAATGTGGGAATGGAGCAAGAATAGTATATACTTATACACTATCCTTGGGCATGGAGTGATAAAATATAAACATTGCTGTCAGGCAAAGGAGCTTATCGGTTTATTTGTTTTGTTACATGTATCAGGCTCCGCACCGTTTATCGTGGAAACAATTTCATTTCAGGTTCATTGAAGCCTGGATTAATTTAGTGACCAATATGACTACTCACCAATATTGCGTCGAAAATAGAGACTTAAATGGACGTCTCCTACATGATTTCCGTTGTTGTCTTGTTGATTTTGGAGTTGTATAATTGTAGGGGGAAGATGTATTTTTTTCCAGAGTAAACGCCTCATATGTTACAAAATGGACTACTATGAGTAGATTTCTTTCCACAATATAAATTGATTCGGCAATGCAGTGTTGTGAACTTTGTCATCTTGGTGAGGATAAAAATCATGTGAATTGTAACGCTCCTTGGGGGGTGCTGGTTTTTTACTTGAGCAATGCCCCAGATGGAGACGTCACACATATATAAAATCTCATACTGAGTCCTCGGTGTTATTACCTCAAACTTATAAGTGTGTGAATGAACACTATAGTGTCACAAAGTGAATTTTTGTGACGGATGGAGAGCCATCTTATAATGTATAATTAAGCGAATTTATTCTATTTTAGAATAAGGATAGGGTCGACTGCCAGATATATTTTGTTGGACTTGTATGTACATCATCACCATCGCTGTCAACCCCTATAAATCATCAGCAACAGATTCATCATAACCAGAAATTTCCAGGTCTTGTTTACCACTCTGAGCGTTCTCGTATTTAGTATTGCAGCAGCAGCAGCTGTATCATCAAAGCGATAGGCAACTATCGAGTTGAGTCGGTATCGTTCTTCTTGTAATTTCTGGAATAGAAAGATTGTTTACCGGCCTAATTTAGTGTAGTAATTAGTATCATTGTCATCATTAGCTGCACCCTTAACATCAGGAGCAGCTGAGTCAAACCCTGTCACATGACCAGTGTCGTGATCGTCTTTTCAGACTCCCATTGGTCGGCAATCTCTTTTCCCCGGCCTCCTTATTTTCAGCGACCCCGTACTGCTTCAAGGAGACCCGGGAGAGGGCAGTTGTTCGGTGGTTGAGCGTGAGATCGGGTCGCGAATCTCCTCTCCTTACGACGTTCCCGGTACTAGTTATTTCTAGGGGAATTATTCTATTTTGTGTTAATATAGAATATTGTAGGACGAGCTCCGGACAACTCGAAGTTAGAACTTCCTGGGGGATTTTCTCTCTTGTCGGTTATTTCTCCTAAATTCGTATCACTGGGGGTGAACGAGTTATCCTTGGTTTTGAAACCTGTAAGGGATCTTAAGTTTGTACTACAAATAGTTGAGTGAGAAATTTAGGCTCTTGTAGCGGGTTATTTTTGAGTACTTAATTTATAAGTCTCGACTCTGTCGCTTCACGACGTTCAAGTTTAATACGGGAAGTGGGAATCGGTTCGCTATTCTCCGTATCAGTATCAACGTCGATTCAGGTAATTGTATGTCAGGACTGGTAGTCCGTATATTTTTCCTTCTCTGTAGTAAGGTGGCCTTCAGTTCAAAGAGTAATTTTTCTTCATTGAATTTTTATTCTTGTAGGGAAATCCCTGTCCTTTTTAAGAATAGTTTTTCTCAATTAAATTTGTATTTTAAATTCGCTTCGCAGTTTCTGACTTGCTGTAATTCCAAGTAGGAAAAGCCCAATCCTTTTCCTAGAGAGCTTGAGTTCGTCCTTGTCGAAGTTGGTAGACTGTGATATCCTTTCTCTTACTTTCTCTTCACTTTCCCTATTCTATAATCCTTCTAGCTCTCAGGTACAGCTTGAGGACTTCCTCGTCGAAGTTTCTAGACTGCGGCATCCTTTCTCTTACTTTCTCTTCACTTCCTCTATTCTAAAATCCTTCTAGCTCTCAGGTACAGCTTGAGGACTCCCTTGCCGAAGTTCCTAGACTTCGGCAACCTCTCTCTTTCTTTCTCTTAATTTTTCCTTCCCTGTTTAGCACGAGATCTCAGTTCCAGACTGGAGATCGTTCCCCTCGCGGTCCTCAGACCAGCGAGAGGTGTAGGAAATCTTGTGTAGAGTAGGATCTCAATCACAGATTAGTGATCGATCCAGTCGCGGTTCTCAGACCAGCGAGAAGCTTAGGAGAATCCTTGTAAACCCTTCCCTATCCTCTCATAATAGTCGACATACTGACTATTAATTTAAAAGCGTTTCAGACGATTGAGAGTGATTCCCATCCCCTTAAGGGCAGTCACAGATTGGCCCTTAATAACTGGCGCGCAGTCACCAGATTAGCGCGGAATCCTGTTTAGCAGTTTCAGAATTGCTAAAAATCCTTTCGCAGCTGCAGGCTCGCGATTCAAAAATCCCCGAAACCTCATCCTCCAAACTTTAATTATCATAAAATTGAAATAGATATACTATGTTTAGCTAGCAGGTCCAGCCTGCTGAGAGCTAGAGCGCAATTCTCAGACTGCGGATTATTGAGCAGATATTTATTTGCTGTAGAGAATAATAATCTTATTATTGATACTCTGTTCCCTATACCCTATACCGTATACCTCATACCCTGCACCCTATTCTCTATAGCTTACACCCTATACCGTGCCCTATTTAACTACATCTTAAATACTACTAATAACTCCATAGTTCCGTCATACCTTTACCCCATAGCTCTCACCTTAAACCCGATAGAAAAACCACATCCCGGGCTTGCAGGTACAGCTTGCTCGCCTTCAATTCGCAGTTGGTTCAGATTGCGTACTACCTTTATAAATAGAATTATTGGTAGGGATCTGATAGTCAGATCCGTCTCCTTGTATAGGGTTAACTTAATCTACCTTAACACCCACCCTGTATTCCAAAGGCCGAGGGCCGAATCGGCCAGCAACGGCACGGACAAACACTCTTCCCCTGAAATTAAAAATCTCGCGAAAGAAGCAGAGGGTAAAGAATCAGGATAGAGGGAGAAGTGTAGGTCCGGTAACTCCACCTGTCAGTACGGCTACTGACCCCGACCAATATCCGACTATAGCTAGTCCGCGTTGTAGCAATACTTCACAATTATTAGGAAATCTGGAGGGTGGAATAGGGTATTCTAATAATAGAACACTAGGTTGAGAGAGTCAGTATAAGATTTAATACAATCGTCCAAATCGCAGGAGGCATAAACTCTTGCACACCCTTAATTTGTTCAATGACTGATTGTGTGAGAAATAAGAAATTGTGTGAGAAGGCTGAAGAAATAATCGAACTCGGGAAATAGAGTATTAAATAATTGAAATATAATGAGCAATAATAATAATTGATAAACAATGCAGTTTCAAGATTTGATAAACAGGTTTTGAATAATTCAATGTCAACAGACCTAATTGAATTTGTGCTATGATGCTGGGCTATCATGCATGTTCTTTTTACAAAGCTTAAAAATTCTTATATATAAATTAAAATTCTAAACGATTTAACCAAAAAATATTACAATATTTGGAACTTAGACAGGGTCGTGGTTCAGACAGATAAGGACAGTTAAATGACCACAAAAAACTTACAACTCTAATTCAGTACACTTGAACTTGTTACAACCAGTTTAATAATAAACTACTTACAAACAAGAGAGAGAATGCAATGAACCCCAGAGTCGGCGGATCATGTCAGCAGCTCAACATCATGACAGAAATCAGGTTAAGAAAATTCGAAATTTGAGAGAGTCAAGAAAATAATGGATATTCCTCTAAACAAATATGAAAATTGAGAAAAAACTATGATTGTCACAAAGTACAGAATTACAAAAGATTGATATGGATTTAAATTTAGAGTTCATGAGTTCAGGAAGTAGCGCTACCCCTCCAATATTTCACTCGACGTTTTGAAAGATTTCCAAGTTATTGAATTGCGGAGAGATAGATAGATAGATAGATAGGCTGCCTTCATTTTAACCTTATTTTAACCTGGAGGGCGAAGTTAGTGCACAGCCGGCCCTCTCTCCCACTTAACCCTCCTATACAATTCTAATGCATCTACATCAAAACATAAGGAGATAATCTCTTGAATATAATAATAAGTAATATGATAGAAAAAAAATATATATATATGTATATAATATAAATCAATAATTGAAAAAAAAACAAAAACAATTTCATTCAATTTAGTAGAATATATTTTAGACTGAAAGAAAATAAAAAAAAAAGTTAGAAAATAGAGTTATAGGAAATTTTTTTTTTCAATTTTTAAGCAAGAAACAAAAAAATTTCACAAAAACACACACCTTTCACACAAGCAAACACACCACGCATACACACCTCCTCATCCTATGCCCCGATCGCCCTCCCTCAGCCACGCCAAGACCTCCGCGCCGAACAGTGTCCACCTTCCACACTCCTCAAAGATGCGGGTAAGCTATTCCACAGTCTGCAAGTGGTCACACAGAACGACCTATTATATGTCACAGTGCGATGGGTGGGAATGCTCAACAAGCTCGCGCCATGCCTCGTATCTCTTCTGTTGATTCCTGCGAGGAATTGAAATTTCTGACTCAAGTAGAGAGGAGACCCAGTTGCCAGAACCTTATGGAGGAGCATCAGCACATGATAAATTCTGCTGTCTCGAAGCTTCAAAATACCCATCTGAGTGATGTAAGGGCTTATGTGGACGTCCCTTTCAAGTCCAAAGACGAATCTCATGCAGTAGTTCTGAGCCCTATGCAGTCTTTCAGAAAGAGTCACTGTCATGTCCTGTATGACCACATCTCCATAATGGAAATGCAGAAATATCAAGGTCTTCACAAGCATTATTCTCTCCAGTAAGGGGATAACAGCTCCAATTCTCTCCAGTGAGTGAATGCCTGCAAAGACCCTGTTGCAAGTCTTTGTCACTTGTTCAGTCCAGTCTAGATGTCTGTTAAATGTAAGTCCTAAGTTTGTAATGTTTTCACTATAATCCAGTCTATGAGAGTTAATTTCGATGTAAGGTCCATGGTTAAAGTCAATTTGGTTCAAAAGTCTTAACCTATAACGATTGTTTTGGATTTTGATTCATTAATTTTCAATCCATGTTGTGCTGTCCAGAGAGAGACAGCAGTCAGGTCCTCATTCATAAGAGTACCTGCTTCACCAAAGTTATCAGTCTTGAAATGTCTATAAATCTGTAGGTCGTCTGCATAAAGATGATATCTGGAGTGTCTGAGTCGGTCAGTTACGTCATTTACATACAAACTGAACAGTAGTGGTCCCAAAACTGAACCCTGAGGTACCCCCCTGTTGACCACCCTTCATCGAGACGTGCTGTCCAATCGAACACACTGCTGTCTGTCAAGAAGGTATGACCTCACCCATGCCACACTACTCTCAGAAAAACCATAATTTTTCAGTTTTTTCAAAAGCAGCGGGTGATAGATACAATCGAATGCCTTGCTCAAGTCAATCAACACCATCAGTGTCTCCTATCCATAGCCATTCGAATGTCATCTGAGACACAGAGCAAAGCTGATGTGGTGCTGTGTCCTTCTCGGAATCCAGACCGATGTTCGCAGGTGATTCCTTTCTGAGTAATATAGCCACTTATTTGTATATGAGCAAGCCTCTCCTGACCCTTAGACAAGACAGACAGTATGCTGACCGGCCGATAATCAGAAGGAGAAGTGGGATCAGGAACTTTGTTGAATGGAATGATCATGGAAAATTTGAATGCAGATGGGAAGCTGGAGGTCATAAATGAAGTATTGTATAAATGTGTGATAAACGGAGAAATGAGAGGCAGAATTAGTTTGATGAATCTCACTGGAAGTGCATCGGCGCCGACAGCATTACTCTTAATATCACAGATTGATCTAATGACATCCATCTGCGTTACTGCTGCCAAGTGAAACTCATCATCACACCGTAACACCTCATAATTATTGGAATACTCGTAGGCCAAATCCAAACTCACCGGAATCTGAGAGAAGTGACAGTTCAATTCTTCAACAGTATGTCTGACCACCAACTTGGACTTATTCTTGCCTGCCCTGAGAGACTTTAAAGCGCGCCATTTGGAAGCCATTGATCTATTAGAGTTCAACAAATTTTTGAAATATTGACTTTTGGAATTTCTAATTAACTGTTTACATCTATTTCTTTTTGCTTTGTATTCATCAAAAGTATTTGTATTGTGTGTTCCTCTGGCAAGTGTACATAGTCTATCTCGTTCTTTCATTAATTGTTTAATATCCTGAGTAATCCATGGAGCTGGTGTCCTGGTGACACGTCTTTTCCTTGAGGGAACATATTTATTGAAGAGATATTGTAGATTATTGACTATTATTGAAATGATGTTATTGATATTATTAGTGTAGTAAATTCCTTCCCAGGGCATGTGAATTGTCTCTTGGAATAATGCTGTACTATCTATATTTTTGTAGTCATAATACTTGATAATTTTTGGCTTCATTTTGGGGGGCTTAATGGTGTACACGCAATATATTAGATCATGTCCAGAAAGTCCGGGAGCTGGGATCTGTCCATGAGTTCTTATCAATTTGGGATTAGAGACTACTATTAGATCAAGGAGGGTATGGGATGTAGCCGTATGGTGGGTGGCCTCCAGAGGGAGCAGAGTCAGGTTGCATGAGTCAAATATTGTTGTCAGTTGTGTTCTGTCAAAAGTAGCTGGTCCTAACAAGTCTGTGTTGAAGTCTCCCATAACAATAACATGGTTATAATTGGCCATACACTGCGTAAGAACCTCTTCAAACTCGTCCATAAAGCCTATGTGAGGCGGTCTATAACAGACAGCTAACAAAATTTTCTGTCTTGAAACAGTTATTTCTAAAAACAAATATTCTGGCTTATTAGCTCTAGATGTATCAGATATGAACTTCGAGACTGGCTTCAATTCGCTTCTAACATATGCCGCCACTCCTCCTCCACCCTTATGCAATCGGTCGTTCCTAACAAGAGTGTAACCATCCAAATAAACTCCTCGTGACGACACAAATGGCTTCAACCATGTTTCACACACCAGGACCACATCGCACTGATTCAACTCAAAAATACACCTGAATTTGTCAATGTGACCACCAACAAACTGTGCATTAACATGAGCTATCTTAAGGAGACCAGAATAGGGCTGTAGTTTATTTTGAAGCAAACATTTAGTGTCTGACGCGGCAGATCAGTCATCTACAGGACTCATAGCTGTTCTTTAACGAGAGCTGCAGTCCACAGCCGCATCTGAGTAAGAGCAATCGCAAGCTATAAGTAACGAGAGGCAGTTTAACTTTCACATTCATACTTTCAATCATACATGCACATCCAATGAGAGAAGAGAATATGTAGTTGAAGAGAATGTAGAACTTTGATGATTCAGCTTACCGGAATTTAGAAGAAATATATAGTGTTTTGTAGAGTGAGAGGACTGTATCTAAATTATTATTGTATTTAATGAAAATACTTGCCAAGCTGGAATTAAAAGAAATATTCACTGTGAGCAAAGCTATTAAAATTCTCAAATTAGTATAGATAATAGACTCACCAGTCGTAATTTTCATATGTGCCAAATTATCAATTATAAGGTATTGGAATCGAAATACAGGATGGAATATAGAAATGAGAAGGATAAATACCTTTGGGAAAGGAAATACCTTTCTGATACTCTGATACTGTGGCCTGGCAATGATTACAAGCTGCTTGGCAATATTAATTTCACTGCTCATTGCTTCTCCCAAATATTCACGACATTCATTAAACACTTCAATCAATTATTGACATATAATGTCCGGCCAGACAAATAACAAATAACAAATAAAGTGAGCAGGTACAGTCCGGCTTTGTACACTCGTGACACAGTCTGTTCTCTTTTCCGACTGACAAGAAAGCCTGGGCTGACGACAGTTTTCGACAATCCACCGCCAGGAGGCAGCACCGCACGGAACAGGGCTACATCAATGCGCTCAATTCAAGAATGGCCACAACATTCCCCCCACCTGAAAAGATATTTTTCAGCTAGGGCAAAGACAAAAATGACGATTATATAATACAAAAATCCAAACATGCAACCACAACCAAGAACACAAAAAAACCAAGATTCAAGACTACACCCTCCACTATTGAGTGGGTAGTGGGAAAAGTTTAGTGACTGGTCGTTTAAGACACCCATTCTTCAAACGCACCAGAGCCACTCTCACTTGGCCGTCCGTTCCTGGAAAAACTTGTTCCACGATACCTAGTGGCCACTGCAGTGGAGGGAGGTTCGGCTGATCCACAATTACAACAGTGCCTACTTCAAGTGGAGTAGATGATTTCCACCATTTTCCTCATTCCTGAAGCTCATGAAGATATTCTACTCGCCACCTGCGCCAAAAGGATTGCACTAGTTGATTCACCAGCTGAAAGCGAGTAAGACGATTGACAGGAGAATCAACAACATCTTCCATTGGAAAAGCTTTCAATGGGGTAAGTTTGAGAAAATGTGCTGGTGTTAATGCAAGTGGTTCACTGGGATCTTCACTCATAGAGCACAGTGGTCTCGAGTTCAGTACAGCTTCGACCTGAACTAAAACGGTATTCATCTCTTTGTACATTAACAATTGAGTACCAATCACACAAAATAGATGCAATTTTGTTGCCTTTATGTTCGCTTCCCAGATTCCACCAAAATGGGGCGCTCCTGGCGGAATAAATTTCCAGTCGATTCTATAATCGGACAAATCACCTATAAGTCTGGTTTGGAACGTAGAAGAGTTAACAAATTTCGAAAGCTGAACCGATTGCTTGTGAGCGCCAACAAAATTGGTTCCACAATCTGAGCAGATTACTCTACAAGGCCCACGTCGAGACAGAAAACGTTGAAAAGCAGCCAAGAATGCTGGAGTAGACAAATCAGAGACGAGTTCAATATGTACTGCTTTTGTAGACATGCATACGAACAGACATATATAGGCCTTCAAAATGACAGGATTAAGTCGTTTAGCCATAGTAACTCGTATTGGTCCAGCGTAGTCAACTCCACAATGCTCGAAAGGTTTCAATTGCGTTACTCTACTAGCCGGTAAATTACCCATTTTAGGGGGTGAAATTTTTGGTTTACATCGGAAACATTTATTACAAAGATAAACACATTTACAAACAACAAGACGACCAGACAAAATTGTCTTTTTTCGGCAAGATGATTGGATGACAATTATAAAAACCAAGATTAGCTGTTGACAATCGACCGCCGACGCGGATTACTTCATTCTCTAGGAATGGAGACAAACGCTGCATACGAACTGAACAATACTTTCCTGTTTTCAATTGAGACAATTCATTAGTAAAATGGATTTTCTGTACTAGTCTACATAGATACATTTGAGCTACATTCAAATCAGACTCACCCTGTTTAGGTAATACACGAACAAATTTCAAAATCACAATTACTACATGTAACAAACGTTGGTAGCTTGAATAGCGTTGAATCAATGAATATATCACATTATCACAAGTCGCATCTGTGTGAAGGGTTGTGAGAACATTAGTTTTAGCTTCCGGTGGATTTTCAACTTTGACAAAGTCCACTTTCACTGGCCAACTATTTTCCTCTTTTTCCAACCAAGTAGGGCCGTTCCACCACAATTTATGACTCACAAGCTTGGCTGGTGTTAAACCATGTGACAAACAATCTGACGGATTCTCTGAGCCACTAACGTGATTCCACTGTTGCACGTTACAATCTTGAATTTTCGATACACGATTCGAAACAAAAGTGGTCCAGCGTGACGGTGGGGCCTGAATTCAATAGAGAAACACTGTTGAGTCTGATACGTCTATCACACGAGACACACGACACCTTTCACTAATGATGTTAAGCTGGCCACTGACGAGCATTCCAAACGGCGTGGCGCGGCGCGATGTCACTCCAGCTGGAACGATCCAAATCCGTAAATATTTTGTGGGTCAATTCACGAGCACTCCATTCCATCACTCCAGTAGTTGATGGTTTGTGATCAAGTATGGACGAGGAACTTCTCCTGATTTCAACAGCTGTGTGTTTGTACGTAAAAAGAAAAAAACCCAAACGGAAATGGGTGAAACGTTTATTTTTGAATAGGCGGAATCACACGCTTCTGAATTTATTTCAAGATCTTAGTGTCGAACCTTCGAACTGGAAGAATTATTTGTGTATGGATGAAGATACCTACAACCATTTACTTCGTTTGGTAACACCGATGATTACAAAGAAAGATACAGTCATGAGACAGTGCATTACTCCCCATGAGAGGTTGGCTGCAACTCTACGTTTCTTGGCCACCGGGATGAACTATGAAGAGCTGAAGTTCATCACAGCGATATCACCGATGAGCCTCTCATCGAGTTGAGCTTCTTAGTAACTACATCTTTTGTAGCTGTGGGATCAACAGTTTTAAAAAAATCAAGGATCATCTCCAGAGCAGCGTTCCTTTTTACCTTGTCATGGTAACCAGGGTCTGTTATTTTCCACAAACAGGTATGATCCCTGTACATCTCGATCACAGAGATTACAAAATCCCGGTTCGAACTCATGACAACACAACAACACAAGAACAAAACAACAATCAAAACAAGAGCAAAACAGCAATCCATCCTTCCAAGTCAACGGTCTGACACGCACTGAGACGGGACAACCCACAGGTTTCCACATTCACGGTCGTTCCGTCGTTCCAGCATGCCATCGAGATTCCCCATTCACGAGGAGTTGGAGTGACGTAGGTTTGGCGTGGCGCGATGGATTTTCAACCGGTTGGAATTCCATCGAGCCTCGTCGCTCCACCAAAATACGAACGCGATTCACCATTCACGTCGTTCCAATGGCACGCTACCGTGCCATTTGGCTTGTTGGAACGCTCGTCAGTGGCCAGCTTTATAGGTAGTATGCAACAACTCCGCCAATAATAGCGCAGCACATAATTCCAGTTGCGGAATGGAAACTGATTTATTTAGAGCGACTTTGGATTTTCCACACAGCAAAGTGATAGTTGGTGGCGATCCATCATCACATTGACTCTTAAGATAAATGACAGCTTCAAGTGCTTGTTCTGATGCATCACAAAATCCAATTAAAATAATTCTTGTATTCAAATACACTTCGAGATGACGAGGAATAGAGATAGTTGATAATAAATCAAACTTATTTTGACATACTTCCCAGCGTTTCGTGACTGATAACGGTGGTGTCTGATCCCAACCAACTCCGCATTGCCACAATTGTTCGATCAGACACTTCAATAGTAACGTGAGAGGAGCAAGAAACCCCATTGGATTGTAAATTCGAGCAACTGCTGAGAGTATCTTACGTTTGGTCGCTATCTCTCCAGTATGATTGACAACGAAGTGAAACGAATTGACAACTAGTTGCCACCTCAAACCTAGAATTGATAAAGAATTTTCAAAATCAAAATTTTTAGCTACAATTGATGTGTCATTCTCGTGCATATATTTCATCAATTCAGCCGAATTGGATGCCCACTTTGTTAATTCGAAGCCACCTCGCTTGAATAGCTCCTTGGTCTGACTATAAATATCGTTAGCGTCTGATAAAGAAGGTGCTGAAGTGACAAGATCATCGACAAACATATCACTCGGTATGCGTGTGGATGCAGCAGGGAAATTATCACCTTCTTCTCCCACCAAGCGGTGTACTGTACGTAAGGCCAAATACGGCGATGAAGATACTCCAAACACGACACAATTCAACTCATAAATTTCAATTGGATCCTCGATAGGAAATCTCCATAGAATATGCTGGTATCTTCGACATGATTCTTCCATCAAGATTTGACGATACATCTGACGTATGTCAGCTATCAACGCCATTTGATATAATCGAAAATTGAGTAACACAACAAAAATATCCGTTTGCAATTTCGATCCAACATGCAATATTTCATTTAATGATAGCGATGTGGTGGTCTTAGCACTAGCATCAAACACAATATGAATTGGCGTTGTGGAGCTGCTTGCTTCAACAATTGCATGATGTGGGATGTGATAACCACTCTTATCAGACTGATCGGTTATCAATGACATGTGTCCCTGTTTCAAATAGTCTTTCAATATTTTGTGAGAGGCAACATGCGATGTAGAATCCAACTCCAAACGTCTTTCCAAATTCAAAAAAACATCGTTTGGCAGAATTATACAAGTGACCCAAATTATCAGGGGGTTTCAACCATGACAATGAAACGATAAACCTCCCCGATTCAGTACGACAAACAGATGAAACGTAGTTATTCTCACAATCGACTTCTTGAGGTTTTAGCAGCCGTGTTGAGGCAGGGCACTCTTCCAATTCCCAAAATTTTTGAACCATTTTATCCAATGAAAGATTGCACACAACATGACTGCTCGTATCACACGACGACGACAAAACCGGAGCTCTTCCCATGAGGATATAACCCAAAAGACTGTCTATAGCTGTAATCTCATTCACCTTTCCCACCACACGATCAGACTTCAGCAAATGAGGTAACAATTCAGCACCAATAATCACATCAATTGTATTCGGTGAATAGAATTGTTCATCAGCCAATTGTAATCCACTCAAATGAGACAATTTAGACCTATCTATTTCACAAGAGGGCAACCGTTCAACAATACTCTCTACCACGAGAGACTCGACGGAGAAACAAATATCTGAGTCAATTCTAGATTGAAACGAGAAGCATGTACGTCTATGTACAACTGTCTCCTTTCCTCCAAAACCGTGAACAACAGTATTCAATTTACTAATTGGAAGATTCAATTTTTACAAGCACTGGATGTAATAAAATGCGATTGAGAACTGCTATCCAACAAAACACGAAGTTCATGTAATCCACCAGATGAACTTTTCATCAACACCCTAGCAGTAGACAAAACGACAATGCTATTACTACCATTAGTAGCAGAATAACAGGCGACAGAAAGATTCTTCTCAACACTCACAGACTCTACACTACTTTCAGACTCATTCAACCCGAAATGTAACAATGTGTGGTGCATCTGGTTGCATAAAGAACACGTTTTATTACTCTTACAAGCTCTACTCGAATGAGTATCCTCCAGACAACGAAAGCAATACGAAATTTTCTTCACAAAAGCGTATCTTTCTCTAGGGGTCTGTTTCAGGAATAAAATGCAATCAACAAATTTATGACCTTTTTTTGAACAATGCAGACAGCTCACACCTCTCAGCTTTATTGAGATCCGTTGACAATTCATGGCTGGGTGAATGAGTGACAAACACCTTTGAACTCGAATGAGAGTGAGTTTTGAAATTTTTGGAAGCAGACTGAGTCTTTTTTACAACGGAATTACTTGACAAATTCAACAATTTATTATCATCAAACGGCAAAGATTTGACCTGTTTTTGTATAAAAGGAACCAAGTCATCATAAGATGGAACATCTTTATCTCTTACTGCCGCCTCAAACGCCTTGTTACAGGATCTAACAGCTTCAATACGTGATACAAGAAAATAATATCTGTAAGATTGACTCCCCGCAAACGTTTCAAAGCCGAGATTGGCGCACAAAATTGATCAAGAATTGCAGTCAGACCACACCTACTTTCGACTTTAAGAGCCTCGAATTCAAAAATCTGTTTCAAATAGGCTTCGGTCTGAGATCTGGTGTCCTGATAACGAGTAACCAATGACGTCCATATATTTTGGTAATTGGCCCCAATGGGCGATACATGCTGAATAAGATTAGCCACTTCACCACTTAATCGTGAGAATAAATACTGTATCCGCTGTTGATTGGTCAAAGATTCGTTATCATGGACTAAAACCTTGAACAACTCATAGAAACTGGCCCATTTCAATTAGTTCCCGTCGAAAGTCGGCAATTCTATATGTGGCAAATTAAGATCAGGATTCGATTGAGTAACTGCTGAAACTGTGGGATTCAATACAACTTCAGTTTCAGCTGATTGATTTAATTTTTTCAATGCCTGTTTAATGAAAGCCACTAAATCGAGATGAGCATCTGTGAATTCAGGAACATAATCCTCTTTCAACTCAATTTCCAACTCTTGAATTCTCAAGACACAACTTTCGAATTCCTCCAATGTCTTAGGAAGATTCTCTCCTAAGATTATGAATTGATTGGCAACCTTTTTATCCTCAATGCCCTTTGATAAGTCATACAAATGCTGAATTCGTAAGAATAAATGTTGTTTTCTTGCTTGCAAGACTTTCAACGTCTTTTCTACCTTGTCTGTCATATTAACCAACGAAATGACATAAAAAACATATACTATACAAAATGACAAAAATACACAACGACAAAAAACGAAAGGCAAAATAGGAACAATAAAAGAACATCCAATTCGATGTTCCTTTACTTCCAATCAGTTGACTGAAAAGCAGACTCATCCAAGTACAAAGCTATAAAACAATAACTACAATAATACTCATCGTTTATTTGCTGATAATCGATTGATGAAGTCGAACGCTCGACAGAGATAAGAAGATAATGAGGTCGTTCAATTCGACCTTGAGCCTGAACCTGTTTTGAGCATGTACCAACAATTACAAAAAACTTGTGTATTGAAATAGAGATTCCAACATCTGAATACAAATAATAAATGGAAAAAGCAAGTTTCAAATTCAATAAATTCACTGATTCAATGATTATTAGGCTCGTTAGGACCCAAAAATGTTTTGTAGAGTGAGAGGACTGTATCTAAATTATTATTGTATTCAATGAAAATACTTGCCAAGCTGGAATTAAAAGAAATATTTACTGTGAGCAAAGCTATGGAAATTCTCAAATTAGTATAGATAATAGACTCACCAGTCGTAATTTTTATATGTGCCAAATTATCAATTATAAGGTATTGGAATCGAAATACATGATGGAATATAGAAATGAGAAGGAAATACCTTTGGGAAAGGAAATACCTTTCTGATACTCTGATACTGTGGCCTGGCAATGATTACAAGCTGCTTGGCAATATTAATTTTACTGCTCCTTGCTTCTCCCAAATATTCACAACATTCATTAAACACTTCAATCAATTATTGACATATAATGTCCGGCCAGATAAATAACAAATAACAAATAAAGTGAGCCGGTACGGTCCGGCTTTGTACACTCGTGACTCAGTCTGTTTTCTTTTCCGACTGACAAGAAAGCCTGGGCTGACAACATTTTTCAACAATCCACCACCAGGAGGCAGCACCGCACGGAACAGTGCTACATCAATGCGCTCAATTCAAGGATGACCACAACATATAGTATTTTACTGTGTTGTGTCTTCATGATGTCTAGTCCAGTTTACTCAAATTCCATGGTCCAGTAGTTAGATCTGTTATAAAAGCAGATTGTGTTTCAAGATATCCTCAATTTAATCATATTTAACATGAATCAAAAAACCTGTATGGACAAATAGCAATCTGATATTCTACATACACACTTATTACTTGTTAAAACAAGATAACTTGTTGAGATTGTTAAATCAGTAGGTAACAAATACAAAAAAGATACATATTAAATTGAGAACAAGATTTCCAGAAAATAAAATAAATTTGGAAACATTGGAAAAGTAAGAAAGAACAGATGTAAAATAATAAAAAATTTAATGATTGAGAATTAGGTCATTGGACAGTAGAACAGGTTAGGTCTAGTCATAAAGTAGAAGAATTATAAAGTTTTGAAAACTTGACTTTAGTTAATAAGAATAAAATATCTTTAATTAATTCGGAATAAAGATCAGAATATAAAGAAATATAACAGGATATTAAAAATAATATAGATGGATTTTCAAGAACATGAGAAAGTGATAAAAGTCTACAAGCAGATTCAGGATCTACAAATTTAGAAAAAGGTTTTAAACTCACCCATCTGGGTTTAAAAAAAAAGACTCAATCAAAACATCAAAGTAAAGAAGGCCGAAGCCTATTTTGGCAATACTAATTCATGTTGGAAGATAATTAAATACTGAACAAAAAGAAGAAGCCATTTCTTGAATTTTGAGTCAGACAATGCCAAAAAAATGTAGGAGTCAGTGATGAAGCTTTCAGAAGTGAATCCAGCATAATAGTTCAGCTGTTCAACAGCAGTTTTGCCAACTTGCAAAACAAAATACAAAAGTATATAGTCTATCTTTTATGAATTATAAACTGACAAAACTTGATTATAATTATCCAAATTATAGTTAACTATTGAGGATTTAATTTTGGTACAAACTATCAGGGCTTTGGACATGGCCATTACTACTTAGCAAAGTAAAATTGAAGTAATCTCTGTACTTTTTCGAAGCAAAGGGTGGGGCCCCATAAGATAAGAAGAGAACTCATGTGATCCTTCTTGGTGCAGTAGTTTCTTCAAATTTATTTATAATCGATGGCTCTTCCAAACTTCAGCCTTCAGCACGTGGGGATTTTTGAAATTAACTATTTCCTTCAAATAAATAATGACCAATTAAAATTCAGATTTATGGAAGCAATCAATTGATAGAATAATTTACAAATATAACAAATAATATTGCCACAAGTATAGGCTAACAATTACAATACATAAATTGAACAAACAAGAATCTCACTAGAAAATGGTAACTTTTAGAATAAGGTCTTTACAGTGGAGGCATTAAAAGGGAAGTAGTGTCTCTCTTCCCAAAACTTTTGGCTGAGCAGTTCCATCTTACTTAATTCACATAGAAATTCTGCTATTGGTGGAACTAGTTTGACGTATACATCACGTCAGAGATGAGTAAGAGAATAGTTCTTGTTTTACAATATATAAACTAAAATTATCTGCCTTTTATGAGTAAATAAATTTTCTTCATATTTTTCCTTACATACAATGTGTTACCACATGTAATAAATTTTCTAGTCGCTGATAACAAAAATAGAATATCATCCCTTTTTGGTGTTATTTTTCTGACCTATAATTGGCCTGAATGGGTCACAAAGATTTTTACATCAGTCCATGTGGTAGATTCTATAATTATTATATAATATTTATATTTAATACAATAGATTCTCATTACAATCACAAATAAAAAGGATGAATATTACTATTCTCATCAGTGATAATGCTTGTATCATGATCTTGCTCGCTTTTATAATATTTAACATGTTGTACATTTCCATTAATAAATTATTTTAACAATAATAAATATATTTTTCATTTTGAAACTCTTATTCTTTCTACAATAATAATTATTGGTTTTAAAAGTAATAATATCATCGTTTTGCCTCAGACATAAGGCCAGTAGTATAGAGAATTCATTTTATTTTGATTTCTTGACTTCATTCAAAACAGCTGTTCACTAATGTAAACAAAGTTGTAACCTCTTAATTCTCACTTTCTTGCCCTATTACCATAGGTAAGGAAAGCATTGCTTTCTGAATAAAATTAAGGTTCCCCAATTTCTAAATTTCTATACGTTTCCCCTGACTCCAAAAAAGTGTGTTTGTGTGTGTGTGTGTGTGTGTGTGTGTGTGTGTGTGTGTGTGTGTGTGTGTGTGTGTGTGTGTGTGTGTGTGTGTGTGTGTGTGTGTGTGTGTGTGTGTGTGTGTGTGTGTGTGTGTTGTTTGAGTGTATGTGCGTCTGTGTACACGATATCTCATCTCCCAATTAACGGAATAACTTGAAATTTGGAACTTAAGGTCCTTACACTAGAAGGATCCGACATGAATAATTTTGATCAAATGCAATTCAAGATGGCGGCTAAAATGGCGAAAATGTTGTCAAACGGCTTCAACGATTTTGATTAAATTTGTACCTAAAAAAGTCATTGATAAGCTCTATCAACTGCCACAAGTCTGATATCTGTAAAAATTTCAGGAGCTCCGCCCCATCTATGCAAAGTTTGATTTCAGATTCCCAATTATCAGGCTTCAGATACAATTTGAACTAAAAATTTCAAGTGGAAAAGATTGAGCATAAAAATCTCTACAATTAATGTTCAGTAACATTTTCACCTAAAATTGAAAATAAGTTCGAAGTTCGAGAACATAAGATTATTTAATTTGCAAACTGTTGGCAAGTGTTGATTCTATCAAATAATTCACTATGAAGAGATAGCAGACTTCATGTGTGTGCAGCGTTATCGTTCTGTCACCAGCTGGCTTAGATCTTTTAATAGTAGACTTGATATGCGCGTGAACACTAGCGTCAGTTGATCAATTTTCATAACAGCAAGGAAAGTTGTGTGAGTGCGCAACACCAGATTTTTATAGTTGACTATAAACAATTTACAATTTATTTGCAAGAAATTATAATTTTCAATAAATAATTCTTCCAAATATGCCGTATAGAACGGTGCTCTTATCTCAGTCTCAGCTGTTGATAAATATAATCTTCATTGCTATCAGGTAACAGTAGATTTGATAATCTTCCTTTCCTTTGACAATAATAATATATTCTATTTCTTCGATATATTATTTTTATTCCATGGTCTCAATAAATTTAAGATGTCACAGAATGAACTTTGAAACATTTTTGAAACTGCTTTGAGTATTCATACTCACAGTACTAGAGTATTTTCAGCTGTTCAGATTTCATGCAATATTATAAAGAATTATCGGGTAATCCCAAATATTGAATGAGTTATTCCAGATCAAACATAACTTTGCAAACACACCAACATACACACACACACACACCCATACACCATGGAGAAATCATAATCATTAATAATATAGTGAAAGAATTGAAACAAGAAGTGATTGTCAAGGTGATTCATCAAAGGATAATAAAATTCCTCATTCATCTCGACCCGAGAATGATCCATCAAACATGAAATAATTTAGATTTGAAAGACCTTGATTGTTCGAATTTCTAATCTTGATGGGCAGACTAAATGGAGCTCTTCTGAGAGAGACTGCAGTATTCGATGAGATTTTGGTTTGATGAGAAATTTTTGGATAGTAGCTCTCATCGGATTTTCATTTAGCTGTTAACCCTGTTGTCAATATTTGCAGTAGCAGAAGTTTTCAGGGTAATTCGCAGCATTTAATTAGGATTTTCGTTTTTGTTCTCGTTTAATATAAAAAATATAAACATGTTATACAGTGAAACTCATGTATCATTAATTTATCGATTCGACTACTTTAACATGGACTACTTCAGCTACTTAATTGTTGAGCTATTGTTTGATGATTTCAAGTTGAAATAATGAAGTAGCGTTTAGTCTTTCATGTGTGTGTGTATATGATGTAAATTCAAATTAGAATTTCCCAACGTTTACTTTTTGAATGAATATAAATTTCGCTAAGTTAGAAAACTTGCATTTCGTCGTTGGTGGGATAACTGTACAAGTATCAACTTATTATGCAAATCGTTCAATTTTCTAAAAAGCTACCTCTACTTCTAGGTAAACAATGATAAGATAACATACCGTTATAATACCTCCAGGGTGTAATATCACTGAAATACCTTTCCAGAATGAAATTTCCTCCATTGGTTCTGTCAAGGACTGAGGAGAGTACGGTAGCCTTCTCTGGCGAAATATCTTGTTTCGTATGCATTGGTAAAATTAACATACTCAATATGATAGTAAACACCCTGCATTCTCACAATCAAATGAATGGGTTAGGCCTACTACCTCAGGTGCGATTGTCCTCCTACCTTGTCCTCCTCACTACTATATGGTACTGATGCTGATTGAAATATCAAAGTTGAATCTTGTATTGTATTATAATTGTGTAATCTATATTATATTGTGTAAGCTGCAAAAGACAAAAAATTACAAAAAATTCTCAGCCAATACGGCTCATTGTCTCGGAGAACCAACCTCAAAATCAGTTAGAGAACACACTGGAGGCTATGGGAAAACCTCCAAATCACGAAAATGTTACCCCTCTGTTACCCCTTGAGCCCCCCAAATTTTATGGACACATTTAAATTTAATAAGCCTCGCACAGAAAATTTGATGGAAGCTTTTTTGTTCAGCTACCGGAGATAAACCTATATCCATAGTTTGATTTCGATCAAATTCAAATTTGATCCCGGGAAATTGAGTTTTCATCAAACATTTGAAGTTTTCCCAAATACGAAAAATTCTCAGCGAAAACTCCAAGTTCACTGTGAAAACTGAACACCAAATCTGTTGCATACTACACTGGAGGCTACAGGAAAACCTCAAGACCTTCCAGATTTTGCCCTCCATCACCCCTGTGCTTCCCCAAATATTTGAGACATATTTAAATTTGTTTCCCACAAAAAATTTATGATAAGCTTTTTAATTCAGCTCGTCAAGTTGAGTGTATAGTCATAGCTTAATTTCAACAAATTCAAATGGCGACCCGGGAAATTGAGTTTTCATCGAAAATTTGAAGTTTACCCAAATATGAAAAATCCTCAGCCTATGTTTCTATGATTTCTCAGTGAAAACCGAACACCAAATCTGTTGCATACTACACTGGAGGCTACGGGAAACCTTCCAGACCATCCAATAAATTATGCCCCCCGGCACCCCTGTGCTCCCCCGAATGTTTGGGACACATTTAAATTTGTACCCAACAATAAATGTATTAAAAGCTTTCTGTTCAGCTCGTCAAGATAAGTGTAATGCCATAGCTAAATTTCAATGAAATTCAAATGGCGATCAAGAGAAGGGAGTTTTCATAAAAAACTTTGTGTGTGTGTGTTGTCACGTGGTATTTTAGCACCACAAAATATTTTTGAAATGAACTATTGAGCTTTAATAGAATCATAAAATAGAAAGGAAAGATAGCCTAGTCAAAGTACCACTCAAGTAAAATCGAATGTTATTAGTGATAAAGAGTAATCATATTATCTAAAGCAATAAGAAAAAACATGCATAATTATAATTCAACAATAATGAGAATCCATTGGCAGAATTAAAAATTATAAAGCGGCTTATTTATTATTGGCATATAATACAAAATGAAAGTTTGCATGTACATTCGAGGTTAGAAGTGTTTATTTTTGTTTTAAAATGTTTTAATCGATCTAGGATAAATCAACAGTTCTTTGAATCGATACCGATTAACGGATCAGCTGATTGCTTGATCAACCTGTATAAATTGAATTATAAAGTTTAATCACAAAAGATGTATTATATATACTAGGGAAGGTTTATGTAAATAAATAGGGACAACTATTATTGCTGCATGAGTATTTATTACAATCTAAAAAACCAAGAGTATACAAAGCTCATATAAAAAATTAAATGTACACTACTTGATAGTATCGCATATCGCGATTTATTTATTGGAATAATCTAAGACAATCACTCCATTTATTTATATGAAAACCTTCTATTTCTCTTTCCATAACAAAGTTGAAGAAACCCTGAATCTGAAGTAACCAATTGTATTGAGTCTTGCTAAATTAGAAAGCCAATCAGAAGGAAGATTACAAATCGTTCAAGGAAGTGATGAAATTTTTCTGGAAATCACTTCTCTTTGGCTTGTGATCCCAATCTGTGAGGATGCACATGGAAATTAGGGTTCTTTCTTCCTATTAAATTTTAAAATCATCAAGCCAATCCCTTTTTTGAATGTAAACTATTTGTAATTGATGTTCATTTATCTGTGAACTCAGTGTTGTTAAAGAGTTCTTAATTGTAATCTGTTCCCATAAATATATTTATAATACTGAGAGAAATTCATAAGAAATCTGGAACACACGCGAGACAAGCAGAGATGAAAAGGACCTGCTTAATTAATTATTGGAAATAATCAGTTTACTCTACAAGACCTTCAAGAACATCATTACTGTGAGTGTTTGGTTCAAACGAGCTCGTTTTTTAAAGGCCTTTTAATAAGAGTTGGGAAATTGATCAAAGCGCTATATAAACTAATTCAAGTTTAAAAAATTTGCAACATGTTGAGTGCTATCATATAGTCTATAAGAACGTTTCAGGAATTTATTTGATTTATGTAGGAAGCTTACTCCCATGCACGGCACAAACTCATAAAAAACCCTGAGATTTTTGAATATTATTTTTATTAATTATTATGTGCTCATTGATCAAAGCATGTCCTATTAAATCTACAGACCGAACAGGTTTTAAGTTGTAAAACTCTGAATTGACTGGAAGTCCAAGTATCAGTATTAAATATAATTTATAATTTTTAAAGCTCACAACGGTGAATGCTATTAAGCCTTGTGATAATCATTCAATTTATGGAAAAGAACTTATTTGAAGAAAATTATAGATATAAGAATATTTTATATATATTATTTTATGGTAATATATTTTGTGTTTTATGTCAGCATACAAAATCATGGAAGTTCTTATTATATCCTAATTCATCTTGTGATATACAGTTTGAGCTGTCTCAGTACCAAGAAAAAATATTCTGCAGCATATAAAATTAGTGAATCAATTAATATTGATCTTATTAAGAGCATCCAGTACTTATCATCCTTTGATGATAGTCATACCAGTCCGCCAGAAAAACATATTGATAATTATATTAATAAGGTTCCAGTTATATCATATAAGGATCCAGAGAGCTTCAAGAACTGGCGTTGTAAGTTCTAAGGAATTTTAGAAGGATAAATTGGTGAATACCTGTATTCATAGCGAGCGTTTTAAAAATCAACTAGAAAAAACCATAGTTGGTCATCATTATTCTCGATTGGATACATGGTTACTGGTAATCAGTCATCGACCATCTTTTTGATTTCCTTTTTGGTATTCTTCAAGAACTTCAAGGAAGCAGCGGTAAGAATTATTAATCACCAGTCATTGAACCCTGTGGTGATTAATCATATTTGGAAAATTCATGCATCTACCACTAAGCTAGAGCTGCGGTTTGAACCCAGCAATTTTGCAAGCCAGACGGCCTTGACTTTTTGCGAATTTATTTGCAAAATAGGGACTTTAGCAACCGCTCTTACTAATATGAAAAATACTGCATCATCTATAAAGGATTTGCAATTTACCACTTCACATAATAATGGCACCACAAGCGTTAGGCATGATGAAAAGCTTACCTACTCAACCTTAATAAGTCAAATAAATCAATGCTTAATAAAATTTCTAATGAAACTGAAAGCTGCAAGAAGTATAATCTGAAATTGATTCAACAAGATATATCTGATGATCTATTGTAAGTTTCTGGCTAAAATAATAGAGTTGCTCTTCAAGTTGAAATTTTTCAAGCTGCATAAATACAGACAAACTGTATCACACGAGTTTGATAACATAATTCTCAATAATAGAGAAAAATTGGATGGAAATTTCCATAAAATTTTATAGCAAAATTTTGATCTTGATCTTTGAATCTAAATATTGTATGCTGACCAGGGTTATAGGTTATTTCAAACATAAAAGCATCATTGATATTAAGGAAGATAAGACCCTACCTAAAATTTTAAGAGCTATATTAGTAATAATTTTCTCCATATTTATATTAGTACCTGTATCACTTGGAATGTCTTCGCGTAATATATGTACATGACACTTGAAACTTTTAACACCACACAATCTTATCCAAAATAGGCACTATCACTACGTCCATTTTAATATTCCTGTAATTTGGTAGTACACTTGGCAACTTATTCGAAGTATTCCATAATATCGTCTCTATGAACCAGTCGCCAGCTAACTCGCAAATTTCCTACTTTAGTGACCATCCCCAAAACCCTACGAACATGACACCAGCCGATCAACAACCCCGGGACAATGTAGCGGAGACCCCATGGGAGAGAGAAGGAGGCAGCGTATGCTCCATCAATTTTGACCCGCAAAACCTGGCCCAATTGTCTTCTACTAGGATCGATAATGCCGTTGATGTTATACCAATAAGGAGATGAGGGAGCTTGTGGAGATGAGGGAGTGAGGGCGTCCAACCCATTGCCGACGTCTCCGCAGGCCGTTCCAAGCACCACCGGGGGATTAGGAAATGCTGCCATCCAATCGCCGACTGATGTGACCAGCCAACTGTCATCCGCCGCCACCAACCTGGAAAAGTGCAATACGACATCAGACTCTTCAGTCGGCTGTGTTACAAATCACCTGATGAACGATTCCTCGAGCGAGTTCAAGCTCATGCTCAACCAAGCCTTGGCGGAGCTGATGAAAGATAAAAAACTATCCGGGAAGAGAAAAAAACTGTCAACGAAAATACCAAAGCCATCCAGGAAGATGTCAAAACGATCAGACAGAATGTCACAGCTATGGACGAAAAATTTTCTAGCTTCAAAGAGGAAGTGAAAAGTATGATAGACATTAAAATAGATATGCAATCTACAGTCATCAACGAGTTAGAAACCCGTATAGATGATGTCACCTGTCAGGTAAATGAGCGGTTGGATGAGGTACCCAGGGAAGTAGGAAAACAGGTGGACATATCAGGTAAAGAGCTAGGTACCACTATCATTGGAACTATAATGGAAAAAGTATTAGAAAATAAATGTGAGATAGAGTCAAAAGTAGAGGAAAATAATAATATAATAGTCAAAGAACAGAGTAACGTGCAGACATGTATAGCAAACTTAACGGAGGAGGGGACAAAATCAAGAGAGAGATACGGCAGGTTAGAGAATGCCATAGGGGGACAACAACTAAAGCTAACCAAATTATACGATGAGATGGATGAGAACAGGAAAGCTATGGACAATAAGTGGACCGCAAACGAGGAAAGAGTCTCCAGAATAGAGACACGTATGGAAAGTATCCCAGTTAGTCGAATGCATTATACACTGACTGAAGTAGTAAGCAGCACTCAACTTTTCCAAAATCTTGGAAAATTTGATAACTCCTACCGTCACATGCAACCCAAACCATTTGTGGATCAAATAAGAGCCATTCAAGAGTTGATACCCACCTCTTGGTTAGTATGGCGTTTCCAACTGTCCAGTCTATTACTCAGCGAGCCGCTGATGTTCTTCCAGAGCCGGATGCGAGATATTGATAGCCTGGAGGACTTCCTCTCCCAGTTCCTGCAGCAATATTGGAGCAAACGTGAACAGATGGACGCACTATCAGAGATTATATCATGCACATATGATAATAGAGGCGGACAATCTCATACTGAATTTGTGGCTAACGTAATGTATAGGAATTCTCAACTGGACGAATCCTAGCTGACTCATCACTGGCCCACATATTATTGGAAAAACTTCCTTTTTGTATTTGCATGACATCAGCTGTGCCACCTATCTCTAGTTGCAAAGAGTTGATACAACGTTTGCATCGCATTCAATCAGTTACTTGTGAGCCAAACCACATAAATAAGCGAGCAGGAAATTTTAATCAACAAAATAGTAATTTCAAACAAAATTATAATAACGAAAATCATTTAGCAAATGCTGGAGCAAATGCGCGAAGGGTGAAGTATGCTGAGAATACCAACAGAGGTCAATCATTTGATAGTAAGTACAGAAATAAGTTTCGGTATCAAAACAGTAAACGGTATCATAGAGAAACACATTATGACAGCAGACATCATTGGAATAGAAATAATAAACAGGATATAAATTTCACAAATCAGGACGATCATAATCAAAATAACAATAGAGTAAACACATCATATACAGTGGCATGCACAATAAAAACAAATCAACAACAACATGCAGATAACCAAAAACCAGAACAAATCCACCACCGCAACAACCCGCCACCAAATAAAGAAGTCAAACATGCATCAAATTCAGTCTGTAAAAAACAACCTATTCTAAGCCTACTATTCCCCCCGAAGATCTACCACTAGTAACCAATCCACCACTGAAAACTACATGCAGCATCAACACAGAAATAATTAAAGAGTTGCCAATAATAAAATCTAAAACTGATATACCGATTCCATGCACTGAACCTGTGCACCAGCATGCAGCACCCCCACAGCATACCCAGTTTGAGCAGTCACCACCCAAGCATCATTGGATCCACCCGTGGCACACTCAATTCAAGGAGCAAACCGCCACCAAGGCAAGCAGAAAGTGTGACCGACAGGACGACGTAGGAGTGAAACATGGAACCCAACACCGGAAGGCCCATAGGAGGAAGCAAAGAGGAAAGCCCCAAAAAAGAAGTTATCTTCATACTAAATTCAAGCACCGCAAAAGGGATATCAAAGAACCAGATGACATTTGGAGGAAGGCAGCATGCAGACAACAGCAAAATGTATGGGATAATGAGACCAACATGCACCCGAAGCACACACGGTTCAAGCAAGCAGCTTACCGTAGTGATTGCAGTAATAGGATAAATAAAAGGAATATGCTCACAGACAAAGAAAAATAAATAATGGATATGGGCCTAGATTATGATGAAAGAAATTATTATAGGAAATTATTGGAAGATGAAATGTGTGCAATAAAATTGAAAGAAAGAATGAATTGTTTATTGGAGGAAAAAATATCTGGTTATTGTTTACAAAGAGGTTATGTAATGGGCTTAACAAGTATGTTGATCTACTTTGTTGTAATTTTTGGTATGACTATGATGTCAATTGAAGAATATGTTGTAAATATAAAAATGGATGATAAAACGTGTGAAATAAAATTGAAAGGAATAGTGAATTGTTTATTGAAAACGGGAGTATATGATTGTTGTTTATTGAGAGGTTATGTTGTGAGAAATACAATAAATACATTGATTTACTTTGTGATGATTATTAGTATGGCTGTGATATCAGTCAAAGAATATATTATTAATGTAATGATGAGTGAGGGCGTGACATATGCTGAGAAAATCAATTCTAAAATTTACGAAAATAATCTGAAACCCAGAAGAATTCAAAATACGCAAAGTGAAGATCCTAGGCTATCACAGATAAGAGAGTTGATGGAGAACCGGTTGTCAGAACCACCAGATTATTTACAATATCAAAGTTCAAGGTCTATAATCTCAAACCGTATTATCGAAACACTGAAAGATAAGGAGGTAAATAATAATATTATGTTGAACGGTCACTTGCCTTATTATTCACCGAATACGTACCTAACAAACGCCAAACAACTCAATCATCCAGCAGACAAGTGCCCAATGCGACCAGCGAAACCAATGCCTAAAAACAAAGAAATAGAAAATTTAGAAGCCATCTGTAACACTATCATCACTTACAAACCAATAGAATAATAATTATCCAAATTAAAAGCCAGCTTACCATATGAATCAAAGGCAGCAAAATGGCGACAGTTGAGTAAACAAAAGCCATCAAAGTCGACTGTTCACTGCTAGAACCCAAGTAGCCAATGCCTAATGAATTGCCAACCACCAAAATGGCTTACACCAGAAGTTCAAGTGTCATAAAATATGAATTATATGTAAAAATATTGTAAAAAGTACTTTATTATTATTAATGTGTTACTCAAATGGAGAAAATAAATAAAATTATCTGCCAAGTGATAAAACCGCATTGTTTCCACCAAAGAAGGTTAAACCAAAATTTCATGTGTTAATGACTAAGGATTTCTTGTCAGTAAAT
Source organism: Nilaparvata lugens (assembly GCF_014356525.2). Lineage (NCBI taxonomy): Eukaryota > Metazoa > Arthropoda > Insecta > Hemiptera > Delphacidae > Nilaparvata > Nilaparvata lugens. The sequence goes on along the minus strand of NC_052505.1, from coordinate 42,239,584 downwards.
TACCAAAGATTAGCTATTAAAATTACTCATTGTGTAAACATAAAGCCCACGTTAATTAAGAAAGAGAAATCAAATGTACAAGCCACCATTCGATATCGAGGGAAAGAAATGTTAGATTTTACAAGCCTGAGAATTATAGTGTTGTTAGGTTGGCAATGATTTTACACCAACGTTCAAATTTGCTTCCAGCTGAGGGCGGAAGTACTGGTCGAAAAAGATGTTTATGTTTTTGTATAGAGGAGGAGATGATTTATATTTATGTATTGTATGTAGTAGGAGGTTAGCCGATGTAAGGCATATATATTCGAATTGAATTCATTTGTTATTATATTTATTGTTGAACTTTTAGGAGACACAATTCTCATTAGATCTATTAACAGGCTTTGTAACTTGTATGATTTCTGATCCAAAACCAACAGGATCATGAAAAACTATATTGTACTCTCAAATTATCGTTTTGTATCAGAAACCTGAGGGCGCATTATGTCACGTGGTATTTCAGCACCACAAAATATTTTTGAAATGAACTATTGAGCTTTAATAGAATCATAAATATAAAAAATATATATACAAATAATATAAAAAATACTGCATCATCTATAAAGGATTTGCAATTTACCACTTCACAGTGTGTGTTTGTGTCTGTGTGGGTGAGAGATCTTTGGCAGTGTTCCAAAGGCTGGCTTCACACTGTTGATTTTTACTTTGGCCGATAGTTGGAACATGTACTTTTTAAATGTAAGTCTTCAGACTGTCAACGGTAATAAAAAATTCTTGCCAGAAAATAGAACATGTCCTATTTTCAGAGGAGAGCAATAGTAATGGTGCATGCTTCTGCATACAACCGTTCACACTGGTAGAGTTTAGTCACCGGAGCTCATTCTTCACAACTTTAAGAGAGTCACTGGCCTTTGTTTGCCTGCTTATTGTTCCCTTAAATCAAAAAACTTCAATCGTCAATTTCAAGATTTTTTTTCAAATATCATAATAATCTACTCGACTCACATAGTACATAGAAGTTTGAAGTTTTGTTTCTATGACCAAAAATAATAATATTTTTTTGTAAAAAAGCTAAGAGTTGCTCTGTCCAATAATCAACAATGTGAAGACCCAAAGCGATTTCTCCCATTCTACGGCTTTTAGCAAACCATTCCGGTTCATTGGGGCGACCAACACCCCTAACCTAATTAGCCTGCCCTCCCTCGTACACTTGTGAAAGGCAATTGTGCAGGCGAAGCCTTTCTCCCGGCCGGAGCGCGTAGCACGGAGGCTGCAACCCAACACTATACAGTCATAGAAGGTGATTGGGCGGGTGAAACCTGCCCCTCAGCCGGAGCGGGAAGCGCGGAGGCTGCTACCCAGCACTATAGCGTCATAAAAGGAGATTGGTCGGTCGAAGCCCGCTTCCCAGCCGGAGCGCGAAGCGCGGAGGCTGCTAACTTACCTTACTGGGGGTGCAGGGTGCAAAGCCCCCTGCCGAGCGCGAAGCGCGAGTAATACTGTATTGGTAATAACTGTACATCAATGAAATCTACTTTATTTTAGAAACAAACTAATCATAATATTCATACAAGGCGCTATTTTCTATTATGATATGAGAAGGACAAATTCTGTGTTAATCTGAAATGTTTAATAGCTGAAGTATGACGCAGAACACTGCGATATAACACATGAGGCTTGGGTACATGCGATGCGTATGTGATGAAGGGGCTTTAACTGGTAGGACTTCACAGCGCAATGTGTAATGTATTTGTCGAAACACAGATCTATTTCAAATGTAGTCCAGCTACATAATATTTCGTATATTTCAGCTATGGGACAACACACGTTACTAATTTACTTTACCAGGAAAACACATGCTTTTGCAATAGCTCTAAAAAGACAACAATAGCTCATTCTTCTACTTTCAGCGCCCTGGATAATTCTTAGTAGAATAGAAGTATCATAAATCCAAGTAGGCCTATCATCAACTTGGAACTGATAGGTAGCTCATATAACTCATGTTTTGTGTTTGATCAAGACGACTTGAATAATTGAACAAGTGTTAGTGAGTTCTTACTTTTGACTCCAGGCCAAAGTCATTGTCCGTTTGTGTATGTTCTACAATAACCTTAGAACGAGTTGATCAATGAATTAGCTTCAGTTTCTAGCATATAAAAATTCTTTGAACTTTTTACAGAGCAAGCTCTTTGGACAACGATATTGACTCACTCCTTCTTACTTTTTCAGGGAGCTATCACACAGACTGTCCTTCATGCGCTGACACATGATTTCAGCTCAATTATGTACAACATTTCTTACAACTTCTACTTAACTAGCTTTCGTTAATGTCTATCTGCCTGTCTTTTGTCTGTCTATAACATTCGCATACCGTAATTAATAATACTACTTGTGATAGTTGACATTCCCATTAAGTTATTAGTTAAAGGATTTTGAATTTTGATACTGATTGAACTAGCATTAGCGAGTTATTACTTCTGCCTCCATGAATAAAATTATTTATTTATTTATTTATTCAAGGCAAAAGTCGTTGTTCGTCTATGGGTGTGTATGTTCTACAATAACTACTGATCATTTTGATCAATCAGCTTTAAATTTTGAACATGTATTCTTCGAGCCTTCTTACAGGTCGAGTTCGTTGGGCAACGAAATTGACTAACTCCTTTGTCCTTTCTCAGGATACAAAATTACATTAAAAGTACATAAGGAAAAATTTGTTGTGGTTTATCATTAGCCAGATAGTATTGCTTGCATGCTATTTCCAAAATTTTTCCATTTATTCAAAAGAGCTCATTCTATATGGGAATTATAACGTAGACTGTCCTCTATGCGCTGACACATGACTTCAGCTGATTTATTTACAACGTACTGTATTCAAAGATCAATCCGAATAGGATCCCCATGAAACCTAATGTCAAATTATTCATGTAAGAGAAATATCCACTTGCTTCCATAATTCTCAAAAACGTTTTATAATTACAAGTTGCGGATTTCAAAGATCAATACAACAGTTAATGAGCGAGTTCTCCAACTCAGTGGGACACTAGTTCATTTACCCACACGAAGTAAACTATAGAATTCTATCAATTCAACATAGGCCTTCAGGGCTAGTGAAAGTTGTATGGAAACAGCTTAGGTAATGTCTCCGCCATTGTTATTTGGTTTGTTTGTTATTTGTTTTTTTTTATTTGTTATTTGGTTTTCGCCATTCATTTTCTCTTGAAATTCTTTTTCGGAATCATATATCATATGACCACCTTCCCATTCAAGAAAATTGAGTTTGATTCAAAATAAAGTTGGATTCATATCACAGATCCAGAGAAAACGTAAACGAAAGAACTTGAACAAAGATTATTGGATTGGACAGATCGATCCAAGATAGCAAGCAAATATTATATTTGAAGCGACAGAAAATAAGTTTTTTTTTTAATTTGAATAGAATCTCCAATGAGATTCACAGTCAACATATTTATATGGTGATGAAATTTTAAGCTGTTTTATCATTTTCACAAATCCTGTATAATTAAAAGTTGCGGATCTCAAAGATAAATGAGTTCATGAGTGAGTTATCCAACGCAGGGGGTCACTAGTTGTTATAAATTGATAATTTTGCACAAACTCTCAAATTTTAAATTCTAAGGATACTCAGTCTATTTATTGAATTGGAAAGTTCGATATTCAATCTTCACAGAGAGTATATAATATATTTCGAGTTAGAAGCTATTGTTTTAAATTTTAATGTATTTCCACTTTTCCTGGTTCAATCTTTCAAAGTTTTAATTCAACAAAGGCCTTGTGAGAGTAGAGCTGAGCTTGTAGACTATGAAAGTCAATATCTCGCATCAAACCCCATTGTATCCATCAGTTATGATAAATATATATCCAATAATAATTACAACTAAATTGTATCCATAAACTCCAATGTTTTCTATCAATGAAACGCTTATCCATTCTTAAAAAATAGATCATATATGCTAACGCAACTATTGCTTCTTAGTTTAATACTCAATACTCGTATTATTATGATAGATATGCTACCATCTTCTTCATGAGGAAAACCATTATAAATTTTCTTTCAAACCTAGTATTTGAAAATATGCATTACTTGAATTGACGGGGGGATACTGAGTTGGCTGAGCTGCTATATCTACTGAATGTGAATCTAGGAGTCATGTTGGCACAGTCAGATCTGGTTCGTAACTAAGCATACTGGTACTGTATCTGCATCCAATGGATGTTCCCGTTTTCAAATGATTTACGACTCAAATAGCCCACCTAACTCCAAGTCAGTCTTGAGGTGCGTACAGATTTACGCGCCGGGAACAGGTGCAATTCATTTTCTAACAGCTGATGCCAAGCTTTTTATATCTGTATCTTACCGTTCCTGTACGAATACAGATATAATCAGCTGATGGAAAGTTGATTGGTCGTGTTCGCGGTGCGTGAATCTGTACCCACCGTAAGAAATAAATATATCTTCGTATCGGAAAGTCCTTCAAAATATCAGTCACACGACTCTCCTGGTTCACAGACATCCAGTAGAATATTGAAAGACTATCTGTGGAGTTAGATTCGAGATATTATATCTAGAATAATGTTTCACAATTTAAATGAAATCACAAAAATAAATTTAGGAAACTATTTTTCTAGATTGTTTGATAGTTGAGAAATAATTTGGACAATGGGTAACTTCTTCATTTTCTGTGCTCAATATTTGTAACTGACTATAGCATTATTTGTATCCTCATATCTCCTTGTTAAAGTAAATATTTCCGGCTACCGCCATAGAATAATTAGAATTTGAAGAACGACTCCCCTATTGGATCTCTTGAATTTCTGCTCATCGGTATCAGAAAAATAATTATATTTGTTTTCGAAATTGCTGAAGAACTCATTTATCATTGAAACTAAAACAACAGAGGCACAGAATTGGAATGATGAATAGTTGTGACAAAGTGTTTTTTTGACGAACAGCAAATAGAGAAAGTGGATTCATATTTGGGAAACGTGTTTGCCATGAATAATTCTTCAATTTCACAATGTTAACTCAACTATAATCCATGATCTGGTTTCAAATGCGAAAACCATTTTTTGCAACAGGTCAGTATTTTCCCTTATGATGAAATTTATATTATCAAAATTTTCCCCAAATTGATTCGATTTGATTTCGAAATTGATTTCCCGGCAGGGAAAAGATCTATTGGTAGGCCACGGAAGAGATAGCAATAAATACACTACTCGTATATATTATAGCGTAATTTTGTAATTGAAATATAGATATTAATAAGCTGTTTGTAAGTCGGAACAGGCATTAACCTAATCCTTGTACGTAAGATGATGATGATGATGATTGATTCGATTATACAAAATGTACAACGAAAACTTCTCAGTGTTAAATCTAATCTGACAATATTATGTTAGAGTTTCATTGCTCCCTATGAATAATATAGGCAATGTGATTTAATAGCTTCCACTTGAATAGCTTAACTTTTAATAAGACATGATCTTTTAAAATGACTATTAGTTCATGAAATAGAGTAGTCTCTTCTTCGATAAATGCCCAATTATCAATGGAAAATATCCCCTCCTCACTTCACCATTCAATAATTATGATTATTTTAGTCTATCTCCTATTATTTTCTCTTGACTATCCATCATTAGTCCATCATGTGATAGTAATAGATTTCGGGTTCATGTAAGATATCACATGATGTATATAGTATTACGAAGAAAAGAATTTGCTTATAAATTTATGGAATAGGGAATGCATGAATGAATGAATGAAGGGCGAGGTAGAATCTTTTCTAAATTAAGAGGAGGGGGTACGTGCATGGTCTTTGGACGGGGCACCCCTGTCCATTGTGAATTATAACAGTTTTTGATACTTTTAATATCAGCATGAAACTATAAAATAGGAATGAGTATCGATACATCGATGTTTCAACATCAAACATCGTTGTTTTTAACATCGATGTTTACTGCTCGATGTTTTTTACTTATCGATGGTTTATCTAGACATCGGTCATCCGATGATTTTCCCAACTAAAAGGAATTTTTCAATCAGGCTCTTTGTATTTTTATGTAAGACTGTTGGATACTCTTGAAAATGTATATAACTTCTGTGGCCCTTGTCAAAGTTAGATACTTATTTAGAATTGAATAAGAGGCCGGATTCTTCGTTTCTTAGGGAGAAAGTTTTCTTTTATTACATTAATTAGTATTAATGTAGCTCTAGAATAGAGGTCCTTGCATTGTAAGGAGTGTAGATATCCTTAAAAAAACTTTATTCATTCTTATTTCCTAAATAATCAAGTCGAGATAAGGATGTTTTCAGTCTAACGTTAAACAGTTGAGCTCCCCTTTTCAAGTTGATTTTCGTGGGTTTTCCGTGAAAAATTTAAATCGAGTTTTGGCATATGTGTGAAGTAGTGTGTGAGGTATAACATATTACTGTCTCAGTCCTGAAAGTGAGCGGAGGAGATATATTTTGACACAAATAGTTTTTGATCAACTGGTTTAGTTTTATTGGAATGTCGCCACCTAAAACTCGTGCTACAGCCGAGTGCTACATCTGCGCATACTACATCGGCTCGAAAGATAACAACTCCACAGTACAGTCACCAGCCGGGCAGCAGCAGCAGCAACAACTGAATCAACAACAGAGAGCTCTGAGCAGCCGGTCTCACTCGGCATCGTCTTGTTCATCCTTGACTGACAGCTTCCTTCCCGTTGCCATGGAGACTCAGGGCCGTATGCGACAGGCATTGGAAGAACTGTTACTAAGTGATGATTTTTTTGATCGGTTTGCGGCGCAACTCGAAGATCGTCTGCGGGAGGGCCTGTGTGCGTCGGCTTGCGCTGCTTTGGGGGGCAGGCTGGAGGCGGCTGAAAAGAAAGTGGACGAGCTCACACGTGATATCGAATTGCTGAACAACCGAATGATGCAGCTGCAGCACGGCTTCGATAATCGTTTGGATGGCATCGAACAGTACCAGAGAAGAAATAGCATAAGGATATCTGGTATACCTGAGATCGAGAATGAACAGTTGACGAGAACTACAGTCGTATCCCTGATGAATGAAAAATTTTCACTGAATCTGGTGGACGCTGATATCGACCAGTGTCATCGAGTGGGTCGAGCGCCGCCCGCGTCTAGAGCTGATGGTTCACGGCCGCGACCGCGGCAAGTCATCGTTAAAATGGTCAGCTATCAGTGTCGCGAAAAGTTACTTGAATACCAAAAGTCCAAAATTGCTGTAATTCCAGTGATTAACTGATAAAATATTGGAAAAATAGCTCCAGATAAAATTGCAGTCACCTTGGAAGTTTTTTTTGTACTCTTAAGTATTCCGAGATTTATGAAAAATATATACCTATGAATCAATCAACTTCCGAAATAATTGAGTTATATCTATACAGAATAATAAACTAATACTCTCTAAGCTTATCAACAGAATTGATGTGGGTTCAATCAAATTGATTTCACCCTGTTTTATCAGAAGGATAAGTGTTAAGTAAGTATCATATACTGTACATTATATCATTTCAACTCTATCAATACTAATAAAAATCTATTCATCCATCATATCTGACATGTTTATTTGAGTATTTATTCATTCAAAATTATTTGGTGTCGTCCGATGAGCGATCTCCGATGAGCGATTCGGGAAAAAATAGACCACTGAGCGATCCATTGTTCAGAATAACAATAAGGATAGGCATACGCTAAGAATGGGAGGACTTGGGTGTCATTGATCATCAGGGACTGTGACAGTGGAAGGCTAAATGTTAAGTGTCATTTGTATACTCGAGATACGATATATTGATGATAATGATTGAATCAGAAATTCAGAACCCACCTTCCATAAAAACAAATAATTTTTTTACTTTCCTTGCCCTATTACTATAGGTAAGGAAAGTATTGCTTTCAGAAAAAAGTAAGGTACCCCAATTTCAAAATTTCTATACTTTTCAAGGTCCCCTGAGTCCAAAAAAGTGGTTTTTGGGTATTGGTCTGTAGGTCAATTTCGATCAAATGCAATTCAAGATGGCGGCTAAAATGGCGAAAATGTTGTCAAAAACAGGGGTTTTCGCGATTTTCTCGGAAATTGCTCCAATGATTTCGATCAGTAGAGGCTCAGGTACACAGATCATCATCTCAGCAAACTCTATATCAAAATAATCGAAAGAGCATCACTAAAAATAAAAAACCTATGCGTATTGACAGAGCTATGTCGGGAATAAACAAGAAAAATATAATTGTCATATTAGCTGACAGTCAGGGTAGAAATCTCTCCAGATATGTTCAAGGACTGAATTAAAAATTTGACTGCTTTGTCTACACACAATCTAGCGCTAAACTGAAGCATGTAATTGAGAGTGGGTAGAGTTTTATAAGGAGTTTGACTAAGGAAGACTATGTTGTTGTTCTGGCGGGAAGCAACGACATGCATATGCATGAACCCAATCAGCTGACTATACAGCAAGGACTTGATGCTCTATGCTCTATACCTAATCAGAAAAATGTGATATTTCACACGATACCCTATCGTTTCGACAACACTGCCCTGAATAACGACATATATTTCGCTAATTTACAAATAAGAAATATTGTGGAGAAATATAATGGAAAACTCAACTTAACCCTCAAAGATACAAGTCAGTACTTAAACCGTAGTTGTTTCACTCGTCATGGCCTGCATTATAACAAAACGGGTAAACGAATTATTTGCGAGGAAATATACAGAACTATAACAAATTCGAGGAATGTGACACAGGCTGCTGAAAGAGAGAGTTCAGACTGTTTGACCGAGATTGACTCTATCAATGACATTCATGCAGTGAGTTCTGAGGCAGCTATAGATGAAGATGACTCCATCATAGATTTTCGTGGATTCTCACCCAGTCATGAGCTACCAGCCGTGGACGAGCAACAAGATTCATCAGTTACTCCAAGAGCATCAACTACTGACAACGATGAACATCCTTTTGTAATACAAAGTGAGGCTGGTGACGTGCGTGACTCATTCCTCAAATCAAACATTTTTCAGGAGAGTACTTTTTTTTAGAAAGAAGTACGGATATCGACATGTCTCTGAAGTCTCAATAGATGGCGGTAGAAATCAAAGATGTCTCGAGTATGTACCTTTGGACAATAAAGTTTCAGACTCTCAGGTGACTGCAAAATTGAATAAACGGAAAAACAACCGGCGTGCTACGGATTTAACTATTTTTCTCATAAATGCTCAATCGATAAGAAATAAATTGGGTATACTGGAGGCTAATCTACTCACCAAAGCAGCATATATTGTATGCGTATGTGAGCACTGGACGACAAATGACGAAATAGGTTTTTTCCTCCACCTACTGTCTAAAGTACTTACTTTACTCCCTGAAACCTAATACTAAAGTGTCACTTTTTCGCTCTCGGTAGTAAAAAACAGAAAAACTCCCTAGGGAGTAAAAGTGACTCCATTTAAATAACATGGGGAGCATATCTATTTTGAAACTTACATTGTAATAGGTTAGAAGGTGTAAGCTCAGATGAAAAAGCATAATAGAGGTGTCTGTCATTGAGTCAACTGAATTCAATACCACAACCAGAAATTTGATTAACTCATGAAATATATGTTTGTATGATAATTATTATATTCTTAATATTAGTAGACGATAAAAATTTATACAATTTTAAAAATATTTTATTCTATTCAAAATACCAGCCAACAAATATTTTTGATCTGCAATTCAAATCTGAACCGCGTGATCTGGAGTCAGCCATTTTTGGTAGCTGCTCAGCTGATATAATTGTTACAACTTTTGCCGATAGATAGCGCAATCGGCAGTGCCAATCAGACAACCGGTTTTTAGGTTTTAGATTTAGATTATGTTGTTAGGAATCATTGTCACCAATATGTACGTTATTAGAATGATTTTATTTGCAGTTTCTATAAAAAATGTAGATGGAGGAAAAATGTTGTGAACATCACGAGCGAAAAATACTTTTTCTCCCTAAGGAAAATTGCTGCCCTCGGCTTCGCCTCGGGCTTCAAACTTTTTCCCAGAGGGAGAAAAAGTCGTACTTTTCACTCTAGATATACAAATAACTATTATGTACCAGAGAATTTTAGTCTAGGGAGTTTCTACTGTAGAGAGCCGCCTCGGTCGCATGGTGGATCGGCAATCTGTGTGAAGAAGGGAAACAAATTTGAAACCATTGATCTCACTGCTTACGGTAGGGATTTTGTTTGTGAAGCATCAGCAGTAAAATTGACTGAACTAAGTATAGTTGTGATTAATATTTATAGAACACCCGAAGGTGACGTCAGAGAATTTTTCTGCAGTATAGAAAATCTCATGAACTTTATCATTAATAAATAATTCAAATATATCTTTCTAACAGGTGATTTCAATGTGAATATTTTGGACAATGCAAGGGCTGAAAGTCGAGATTTTTTGAACCTTCTCAGAACTTTTGATTTGTTCTGTGTAAATAATTTGCCTACAAGAGGTAAGGCTTGTCTGGACAATATTGCGGCGGATCAACAGCCTGGCACTTATAAAGTCAGTATGTTGGAGGAGGGCGTATTGTCCGACCACGCTGTAATATGGTTAGATCTTTCCATTACAGAAAATGAACCAAAACTGGCAAATCAATTGAAACTAAGAGAATAATAAATGATTTTAAATTACATGAACTGGAGAAGAGTCTCAGGAATGTTGACTGGACGCCTTTGTATTGTATAGAGAATGTCAATGATGCTTTCGAGAAATTCATGGATATGATAGTGAACAATTTCAATGGCTGTTGTTCGGTGGTGAGTTATACTATGAGGCCACAAAATGAACAGAGAAATGCGTGGTTCAATGAAACTATTGCTAATATGAGATTTATGTTATTGATCTTATATAACAACTGGAAATCAAGCAGAGATGAGGATGATAGGCAGCGATACATAGCATTCAAAAAAGATTATAAAAAACTATTGCAAAATCTAAAATTAAAGCTAATGATAATTGTATTCGAAATTCAAAAAATAAATGCCAAACAGCTTGGAATATCATAAAAACAGAATCATGTAAAAATAAAACCAAGCAAGAAATACCAGTATCAGTTGATGTTCTTAACAATTATTTTATTAATGTATCTGATAAAGTCAATGATGTTCACATTCCAGAGAAAGACCCAGCAGTGTTACTTGATAAGTTTGTCATGCCAATTGAACTTCAAAATAATTTTAAATAGAAGAAGGTGAGCTCTAAAATAGTTCTGGATAGTGTGAAAAATCTAAGCTCCTCACATGCTGGTGATGTCTATGGACTTAGTAATTCAATATTAAAAAACATTATTACTGGTATACTCACGCCACTTACCTTTTTAATAAACTTTGTTCTCTCTGAAGCTACTTTTCCTAATTGTCTCAAGTTGAGTAAGATTTGTGCAGTGTATAAAATAGGCGATAAGACACAACCCGACAGTTACCGCCCTATAGCCATTGTCCCTATTATTGGTAAGATTATTGAATCTGTTATGTTTGATCAAATGTATGCATACTTTGATTGTAATAATGTTCTATATTGTCATCAGTATGCTTACAGGTCTGCTCATAATACAATAATGGCTGTTGAGACTATTATAAATAGGATCTTGGAGTCTTTTGAAGACAGATTGATTACCGTACAGGTGTTGGCTTATTAGACTTACGAAAAGCGTTTCATTGTATCTCTCATAGTATCTTGAAAACGAAATTGCAGTTTTATGGAATTGTTGGAAAGGAACTAGAACTGATTGAATCATATTTGAATAGAAAACAAGTTGTAATTGTTGATAATAGAAAATCGGACATTTTGGATGTGAAATCAGGCGTTCCTCAAGGTTCATTCCTTGGACCCTTTCTCTTCCTAATATTCATTAATGACATTTACTGTGGTGTGATCCCATTAGGTCTGCCTATACTGTATGCAGACGATACTACATTAATGTGCTCTCATAAGAATATGTCAGATGTTAAGACAAAGCTATTAGAATGTATACAAGTATCCAAAACCTGGCTTGAAGCGAATAAAATTGTAATTAATGATGATAAGACAGAACTAATAAATATTTCTCACTGAATAATGAAAATGAAAATCAAGCTGTTAAGCTTCTAGGTCTTATGTTGATAGTAAATTAACATGGAGGGAGCAAGTGAATATGTTGTGCAGAAAACTGTCTAGAGTGACATATCTTATGAGAAAATTGAAATACTGTGTAAGTTCAGATGTACTTTCAACAGCTTATTTTGGTCTATTTCATTCCTTGTTAGCATATGGAGTTATACTCTGGGGAAATAGTAGCACTGCCACAAAGGTACAACTTAATGCAAGTAAAAAATAATCTCTTAATCTCATAAGTATGACAGTATTGGACACTCATATAACACGAGAAACCGATCAAATCTTGCTATTCCTCAAATTAGATTATCAAAAACTCACAAGAGTCATCTTTATCAGAGACGACTGATGTTCAATAAACTTCCTCTATGGGTGCGGAATCTGCCGGAAAAAGCTTTTAAACATGTTTTAAATAGATGGTTAGAGAACCACCCTTTTTATAATATAAATGAATACCTAGTATCTGACACAAATACAATTCAAAAATAATAATTTCTAAATAATTAGATTGTATTTCATTATAGGTATTATTATAGTAGTATTATATTATTTATTGTATTATTAAGAATATTTTATTATATGTATACATAGTATTTTTAAAAAAACTGACTGTATTTTGACGTAGCCTATTACAATTAAGTTTGTTTAACGGCAATAAAAGTATTCTTATTCTTATTCAAATTTATACCTGAAATAGTTATTGATAAGCTATATCAACTGCCACAAGTCCCATATCTGTAAAAATTTCAGGAGCTCCGCCCCATCTATGCAAAGTTTGATTTTAGATTTCCAATTATCAGGTGTCAGATATAATTTAAACGGAAAATTTCGAGTGGAAAAGATTGAGCATGAAAATCTCGACAATTGTTATCTGGTATCATTTTCATCTAAAATTGATAATAAGCTTGAAATTTGAGAAAATGTGATTATTCAATTGCAAACTGTTGGCAACTGTTGATTCTATTAAATTATTCACTAAGAAGAGATAGCAGATCTCATGTGTATCCAGCGTCATTGTCCTGTCACCGGCTGGCTCAGATCTTTGAATAGTAGACTTGAGATGCGCCGGAACACTAGCGTCAGTTGATCAATTTTTATAATGGCAAGGAAAATTGTATGAGTGCGCCACACCAGATTTTTAAATAATATTTTATCCAATGAACTGTTATCAATTTACAAACTGTTCTCAAAAGTCTGTGCAACTGACTAACCTTTTACTGGTGATATTAGAAAAAAATCAATTTGGATACTATTGCTGGTGATAGTGAAAAAACTCCTTAAGGTGTAACGTTTGTAGATTGGCATAAATTTGGAATTTTTGATTGCTTGTGAATGTAGATTGCTTTAGATGTGAAGTTGATCTTGAATCTTTTTGATATCGTGGGTAGGGTTGCCACCTTTTTTATGAAGAATGAAGTACATTGGTAATCACAGGCCTAAAAATAGAGTACATTAGGTTTAAATGAAGTACATGTTATTTTTACCTGTATATTCAAAAAGGCCGCCTAATTCAATGTGGCATTCTTATATTATACTCACAAGAATACACATTATTGACTTGAATATCACTTAGGCCTGGTTGCACAACAGCCGGTTGAATTTTAACCGTGATTAATTCCACGATAACCAATCAGAGAAGGCATTTCTAAAAAGACGGCTTCTCTGATTGGTTCTCGTGGAATTAATCACGGTTAAAATTTAACTGGCTGTAGTGCAACCGGCACTGACTACTATTAAAATCTATTATAATTATTAAAGTATGTAATTTAACCCAGTCAAATAGTCATTATAATGCGGCCCGACCAAACAAAAATTAAGGTAATTGATTTTATTCGGTCCATTTGAGTATTGGTAAGAGTAATCTATGGTTTCCCAACAAAATTTCTGAAGGCATAACTTTTGACAGCCTGAAAACCAAGAGATTTTGGTACTTTTTTCAGTTTTTTCACGATATCTCCAAAACCAATCGTTTAATCAATATTTTTGTTCCATTATTTTTTGAGGAGCATTAGATTCTCTACAATTTTCATACCCTGAATGTTTTTCTATCTCCAATAGGAAGCGAGTTATAGCACGTAGAAAATTGTTAATTTTTTCCAACTTTGCGAAAAATTTCTAATTCCATGTTTTTTCCTTTTCACTTCTTATAAAGTGGTATGTGGTATTCTTTGATCGTAATTAGAGTATTACTTAGTTGTCAATACAATCACTACTGATAGAGTTGGAACATGAAAGGTATATTTTAGGGTGGTTATTTAATTTATGAGACTCATGATTTGGCGCTAGCTTTTTTTTGGGTGAATTCAGACCAACTGCTATTAGCTAAAAACGGACATTGTTGGAAATACAAAGGGCACGTTATACAGTACAGTATTATAGTGTGGAAATGATAAAGTATTCACTAGAGTATGAAGAAGGGAGAAATGGGTTTCTCCTCTTCATGTTAAAAGTAATATTTCACAGACTTTAGTGTAGTTCAGTGATAATAATTATTATCATTGCCATAACACTTGTATGAAGATACGAGATACAGGACGGTGATACGGATACGCGAGCACGTGATACGGAACGGTGGTAAAGATACGTGATACGCAAAGTGTGATACAGAGTCCTGGCATGCTGTGTTAATGAACTGTAAGTATTAGATACTGTGTTTATAAGTGATTAATATCGGCCATCTGAATACTTGTTAGTTGATTGAATAATTGCCTTTAGTACAGTATATTATTTGCTATTTTGTGAGGCAATCGTTTGATATATTTTGTTTAGAGTAAAGTGAAGTGCAATTTCAACTGCAAGTGTTGTCAGCTCATTCTCTAGTTTGAGAACCCACAACAACTAGGTTTTTGTAGAGTGAAAATCCGTAACAGTATTAATACTGTAATTCACGATATCAGAGTACTATTGAATGAATTTAACATAGTGGACCTTCAATTCAATCAATGTTTTCAATTCAACACAAAAACACACAAAAGAAATCAAAATACAAAAATAATACAATAAAATACAAATTACTAATAGGAATACAAAAAATAATACATTAAAATACAAATTACTAATAGAAATACAAAGAGAAGATTCATGATGGGATTTACTGAAAATAAAGAAAGGAGGAAAAATATACCTAGCCAACTATGGTTTCCCATATAATAGGCAGATAGAGCAGGGTAAAGTAAAAAATAAGGTGAGTCTATAACTCTTCATTATCGACAGGCTGTCCTATTCTATTTACTAAGAAGGTTATGTAGTTGGTTTTATCTATATTTTCAAAGAAGGTATTACTATCTAGCCAATTCGTAATATGTTTTGTTCAGCTATGGTGTGAACTTCATTCCAAGTTTCACCGTGGAAAATATAAGTAGCTCCAGTTTCATCCGCAAAGGATATCATACTTGAATTGAGAAATGCATTGACAAATACTTTCAATTCAGTAGATCGTTGACATAGAGAATGGAGATAATCGAGGTGATAGTGCCTTGAGGAAGATCATATGTATTCAAAACTGTGACACTAGAACAACTACTGTGACACCTATCTCTGAATATCTTTCAGAGATAGTATCAATTTTTATTTCCTTACTCTGGAATTCTACACTTGACAGATGCAATGTATAAAGGCAAAGAGCTGTTCTATTGCAAGCAAAAACACCTATCAAAAGCATCATAATTATTACTCAGTAGTCAGAATGATGATTTGATAATGATTGAAAAATATAATACTATTTCATCCTGTTAACGTAAATATAAGTAGCTTGAACATATCAGGAATGTACATTCTTAGATGAGGATATGAATAATTATTATTGATATCAACGAGTAAAGTAATCATTCATAGCACGGTTCATAGGAAACATAATCTTCTATATGCCATGGTTCAAAGTATTCAAATAATCCAACATCACCTGTGTACTAATGTGCTGTGGAAGAAAAATGCACAAAATTCAACTTCAGTGGACAGTGGTATCATGTGAACTCAGTTTTTGAAAACTCGGTAGGGTTATCATCAACCATGTATATTTTCCCAGAAATATACAAAACCGTTTCTACTGTACAAATGACAAACAGAAATTTGGCAACGATGTATGAGCAAGTGACCTTGAGTTGTGATTCTCGCTGGAGCGTCTCGACTAGTGATACATAGTGATTACTTGCAATATTCTCTCATCAGAATTCTCCACTCACTCCTTCACAGGCTTTGTCACTCACTCTTTCACACTCTCTCTTCCTCACACACACTCTGTCTCTCTTTCTTTCTGCCTTCCTTGAGTTTGTATTTATTTTTCATTTTGATGCAGTGGAGATGATCATAATATCATCAGTAAACTTCAGTAAAGAACATAATTTCATCAGTAAACAAAATAGTTGATACCATGAACAGATATAACTCTATAGTGATCTATGTCTATAGAATCAACAGTATTTTCAACCATCATAATCAATAATAAATTCCAGTCAATATAACTTGATTTCTTATAGATGGAGTAAATAATTAATCTTACAGATGAAATGAAATGTAGATGAAAATTACACATATCTATATATTTTACCGAAATGTTTCACAGAAATGAAATGGTACCAGATAATGTTGATGATTTCATTACAATAGTCAAAAAATGTAATTGAAGGATGAATTGTCTGATCTTTAATTCTATTTTTCTCTTACTTTCCACATGGTCTCTTTACCCTTTACGGGAGTATACAAACTGGGCAGTGCGGTCAGAAATTCCCAAATTTAGTATACAAACTCGGCAGTTTTAAGAAAAAGATCCCTCTTTAGGGTTATACAAACTCGGCAATTCGTCTCAGGTATGAAAATACCTGGCTATCCTTGTCAGGGCCCTACAAACTCGACAGTCGAACTTTTGATTTAACGTGAATTCGACACTCAATGGATCTAAATGTATCAAAAAGTACGCTTTTTGTCATAGGATTTATTATTAGGCGTATTATTCTCAGCAGATTAAAACATTCATTTATCTCACAGCTTCTAACGGCTACGGGTAACCAGCCACGTTAATCAAACATGGCCAAAAAATTATGAAGAATGACCAATCGAATATATATTCATACGTTTAATGAATTTAATGAATGATAAGAATAACAATCTTATAACTACTTGAAAACTGGGAAGGACTATTGAGATTAATAATTATTTGTTATATCACTTGAACGAGTGGTGAATCAAGGGTTATACGCCCTGAAATAGCAAATAACTGGATGAAAAGCAGTTATTATAACAGTTTCACACTTACAAGAGCCCATATTTCAAAAACTGTAGGAAATATCACAAACCTCCTCTGATCAAAAATTAAATATGCGAGTGACACATTCTGACCGTTGAACGCAATCGGTAGATCACGATTTTCAATAATTTCCACCTCCCGTTTCTT
Organism: Nilaparvata lugens; assembly: GCF_014356525.2. NCBI lineage: Eukaryota > Metazoa > Arthropoda > Insecta > Hemiptera > Delphacidae > Nilaparvata > Nilaparvata lugens. The sequence goes on along the minus strand of NC_052505.1, from coordinate 42,222,045 downwards.
CTTCCTCATCGTCTTCTTCTTCTTCTTCTTCTTCTTCTTCTTCTTCTTCTCCTTCTTCTCTTCTCTTCTTCTTCTCTTCTTCTTCTTCTTCCTTCTTCTTCTTCTTCTTCCTTCTTCTTCTTCTTCCTTCTTCTTCTTCTTCTCTTCTTCTCTTCTTCTTCTTCTTCCTTCTTCTTCTTCTTCTTCTTATTCTTCTTCTTCTTCTCTTCTTCTTCTTCTTCTTCTTCTTCTTCTTCTTCTTCTTCTTCTTCTTCTTCTTCTTCTTCTTCTTCGAAATGCTAAATTCTTTATTATTCTTATTCATAACTAAATAATATTCTTCCACTACTGGATACCTACTCGCTCTATCTCCACTTGGACCAGATCTCCCACTACCAGTTCTTCCTCAATCTTCATCTTATTCACCATTAGGATTATTCATCACCGAAACTCCACACATCTACATCTTATTGTGTTTAGTGAATTTTTGAACTAGTGCTTTAAATAGTGAAGGGAGCCGAACTGTCAAGGCATACTGAATGCACTCGAATCAAGAGACTTTTTCATTTAGGTTAAGTTTTATCAGTTTCATCCCCATTTCCCCCGTCATGTGTCGTTCTGAGGTCGGTTCACGATTGGTCTGCTGCTTCCATGATGCCTCTCACTGACACGTCAGCTCGCTCGCCCTCAAGTAGGTATGATTATTTCAATAATAGTAATAATGACGCAGGTATGTTTCTAGCAAATAAGCTCCACTCTTTCAAAAAACTTTTCAAGGCTGCTCACCTTAACGTACAATCCCTCAGTTGCCACATTGATGAACTCAGAGCAATCTTCCGTTTTCAGGACTTCAATATAATCGGAATTTCCGAATCATTTTTGAAGCCTAGTATTTCATCAAATTTTGTTGCATTGCCTGGATATAATCTTTTCCGGAATGATAGATTAAATAAAGCTTGTGGGGGTGTAGCAATTTATGTGAAAGATGGTATCAAAACAAAAGTTTTAATCACATCTAAACAAGAGTATTGTTCCAGACCAGAGTTTATGCTACTTGAATTATCCTTATCTAGTAATGATAAATTACTCGTTGGTATCTGTTATCGCCCACCAAAAATAGGTCATTTCACAGATTTCGAAAATGCCTTGCTTTCTCTTATGCCTTGTTATAACCGTATACTAGTTATGGGGGATATGAACACCGACTTGAACATGACAAATCGTAACTTTGACTACTTTCAACTGACTACAATTTTCCAATGCCTAAACATGACTATTTTACCTCTCGATCCAACTCATCATACTAATGAATCAGACACACTCATTGACCTTCTCATTGTTAGTGATCCCAATGAGGTTGTTCAAGCAGGCCAAATCTCAGTCCCAGCTATTTCTAGACATGATTTGATCTACTGTGTACTTTCCCATAAGATACCCAAGCCAGAACAGAAAATTATCACTTATAGAGACTTCAAAAACTTTGATGAAGCCGCCTTCCTGACTGATGTGGCTCAGACTCCATGGCATCAAATTGAAGCATTACCCTCAGTTGATGACATGGTCAAGACTTTCGAGAATTGGACTTTGACTTTGTATGACAAACATGCACCTTATGTGACAAGGAGGATTAATAGAAAACGACGAGTACCGTGGATGACTGAAGACATACTTAAGATGATGGGACGTAGAGACAAAGCACATAGAAAATTTAAAAAGACATTTGACTTGGACAGTTTGATAGAGTATAGGAGCCTTAGAAATAGGGTTAAACAGGAATTACGGAACTCAAAGATTAGGTACTTGAATTCGTTTATGACAAACAATAGACAAGACTCTAAATCACTTTGGCAGGGAATAAAAGAATTCGGGCTTGGCAAACAGAAATCGAATCCACAAATTGACTTACCATTGAATAATATAAATGACCATTTCGTTTCACACTCTAACCAACGCGACGAAGTTGTCATTGCTAATCATATAGATGATCTTGAAGAGCAGGTTACAAACTTAGATTTACCAATCACTGATCAATTTCATTTCCATCCAATCTCAGAAGAAGACACTTTCAGAGCAATTCAACGTATTCATAGTAATGCTACGGGTGTAGACAAAATTCCTATTAAATTTATCAAGAAGATGTTATTTGCTGTTTTACCAACCATTACATACATTTTCAACAAGTCACTTGAAGAAGGCATTTTCCCTGAAAACTGGAAGTTTGCTCTGGTTCGCCCTCTAAATAAAGTTCCATCACCCAATAAAGTTGAGGATTTTAGACCAATCAGTATTTTACCTGCATTGTCCAAAGTGCTAGAAAGACTCATTCATGCTCAAGTTGTAAAATTTCTAGACAACAATAGTAAGCTTCATAACTTTCAATCAGGCTTTAGAAAATTCCATTCAACTGAGACAGCTCTGCTTCGTGTCACTGATGATATAAGGTTAGCTATGGACCAAAGAAAATGCACCATCCTCACCCTATTTGATTTTTCTAAAGCATTCGATACTGTTGATCATACAGTCCTTCTGAATAAGTTGGCTATTCTTGGTTTCAGTCACAACTCGTTAGTTTGGTTTAAATCCTATCTATTAGGTAGGAAACAATGTGTATCTGTCGGTGACAAAAAGTCAACTTGGAAAAACGTTATGCATGGAGTACCACAAGGTTCAATTTTAGGCCCTCTCCTCTTCACTTTGTATGCTAATGACCTTTCTTCCATTATCAAATTCTCCAGTTTCCATACTTATGCAGACGACCTTCAAATCTATTTAAGCTGTCCCATAACAAAAATTAATGAAACAGTTGGAATAATGAATCAGGATATCAATTCGATAGTGGAATGGACAAAGAAAAATGGCCTTAAGCTTAATCCCATCAAAACACAACCCATTATAATTGGATATTCTCGTCTTATAAACAATATTGACCTTGAATCGATTCACAAAATAGTGTAGACGGTAATGACATTCCTTACTGTAGCTCAGTTAAAAATTTAGGCATTATTATGAATAATACTCTTGACTGGTCAGAACAAGTGAACAAAACTTGTAAAAAGGTATTCTCAGCCATGCATGCATTGAAGAAAATGCACGATATCCTCCCTAGAAACATTAAATTATTATTGGTTCAATCTCTCATCTTCCCACATTTAATGTATTGTAATTCTGTTCTTAACGATATGCAAGTCACTCTGAATGATAAACTACAGCGTTGCCAAAATTATTGTCTACGTTTCGTCTACTCTCTCCAACGCCATGATCATATCACCCCAGCCCACATTGCTAGTTCAACATTAAAGCTTCCCGATCAGAGGCTTTTTCGAATAGTCAAGCTTGTTAGAGATATCTTGAAATACGGTAATCCGAACTATTTTAAAGATGATTTCAAATTTGTCTCTGAAGGTAGGAGGATAGATGCTTCACATACTAGAACCGGAGAAAGTACTTTAAGGATACCCAATCATCGAACTACTATTTTCACAAAATCCTTCTTAGTCAGTGCCTGTCGTGCATGGAATGCACTTCCTGTTTCTATCAGGTCCATCGAGAGCCGAGCGAGCTTCATCCTGACTTTAAAAAAACATCTTTTGGAACAAATGACTGAAACTGTCCGGCCCTAGAACGATCACATGACAACCATCCCCCACCCATCCCACAAATACAAACCTTTAAACCATGTTATAGAACGAATTGTATATATATATATATATTATATAAACTCATGTTATTTCAATTATCCACTGCATACTGCTGTATATTACTGAAAGTTGATAACCCTGATCTACTTTCAGCCTACTTCATTTTATTAATCAATTATTTGATCTTATCTACCTATATAATTATTTTACTTTATCAATTTTCTGTTTTTTTTCTCTTAAATATTCATATTGATTAAAACTTTTACAATATTTCCATTAATAAATAAATCCTTAGTTTAAATAACGAAATTAACGTTTTGGTAGAGAGTTAGTGGGGAGGATATTTTTAATATTCTTTCCGAAGAATGGACATTGATATGTCCAAAGCTCCGCCAATTTATGTAGATGCATAACAATATGATTATTATCTATAGTTATTATATTACAAATTGCTTTTTCATATCATATACAGTTCAATAATTATTTTCTTAGTCTATATCATGTAAATTCATCTATAATTTTGCTGTATTGTAAGCTATTGTATATAAGTGTATAAGCCAGTAATAAATGTAATCTACATAAATAAAGTACTCAATCAATCAATCAATCAATCAATCATCTTCTTCTTCTTCTTCGTCTTCTTCTTCTTCTTCTCTTCTCTTCTTTTCTTCTTCTTCTTTCTTCTTCTTCTTTTCTTCTTCTTCTTCTTCATGTAAATGTGTGCCAAATTTTGTCGCGATCAGATATGGGGCGTACAAGCTATGGGCTTCTACATTCAGTTGGATGCCGTACAACACATTGTGAGCGCAATCGTTAGATCCCGATTTCGATCTGATGCGATTCGATCATTTGCGACAAACTATTAAATTTTCTACCAAATAGGAATCGACCATTTAGGAATCGGTCAGTTGGGAAAATAATATTTTTCGTCGCAAAGGATCGAAAATTGAAGAATCCCAAAGGGTAGAATTGAAACTTGTACTTTCCCAAATGGTTGAATCCGAAATGATCGAAAAGTTTTAATAGTAATCCCATCAGGTCGAAAATCTCAACTGTCGCAAAAGGTCGAAGGTTCGATTTTCTCAAATTCGCAAATGGTCGATTCCTATTTGGTAGAAAGTTTTGTAGTTTGTCGCAGATGATCGATCGAATCGGTCAGATGGGAAAATCAAATCTTCGACATTTTGCGACAGTTGAGATTTTCGGCCAGATGGGATTACCATTAAAACTTTTCGATCATTTGTGATTCGACCATTTGGGAAAGTACAAGTTTCAATTCTACCATTTGGGATTCTTCAATTTTCGATCTTTTGCGACAAAATAATAATTTCGACCAAATGGGAATCGGTCATTTGGCATGCCACCATTCACTTGAAGTAATGCAGATGATAGAACTTGTTGGAATTGTAAATTTTTATACTATGGAAGGAGGTAGGTACTGATTCAATCATCATCATCATCAATATAGTATCGTATTGCCTGTACTCTGTTGATTAATGACACCCAAGACCTCCCAGATAGCATCTGTCTATCCTTCTTGATATTCTAAACAATGGATCGCTCAGCGGACTGCTGACCCCCAAAATCGCTCATCGGACGTAACCAATTATTTTATCATTCTTATCATCCAATAAAAAGGTAATATTATTAGTTCAATTTTATTATCTTTACAAAATTAGGACATAAGAAGAATATCGTCTTAATTTCTTTTATACTAAACAAATATTCAAATCTATAAAACAATATTTTAGAATATTCGATTTTCTTTTTTATCTTCTTCTTCTTCGGCTGTGCCTTATCCCATTTAAATGGGGTCGACATTCCTTTCTCTTAGTCTGCCTCTCCACAAAGCCCTATCCAATGCTTCTTCTTCTCCTCTCTCCTCCAACCACTCTCCCACAAGTCAGCCGCTATTCTATCTCCCCACCTCATCCAAGGTCTACCTCGTCCTTTCATACCATCCAAAACCAACATAATCCTTCCTCCCGTCGCTGCAGATACCCAAACCACCTCATCCTTGTCTCCTGCATTTTCTTTCCCAGTGTTGGTCCAACTTTTACAGTTCCTCTGATCAATTCATTTCTTATTTTATCTCTTCTTGCGACCCCACACATAGGGATTTTCTTTTTTATATTTGATTAAATATTCTGCGTTGCTAAACGACAAGTCTGGATCACGAAACTACAATTTATTTATAAACTTTCATTTTGCCTGCTGCCAATCAAAAACATTCCTTTATTGTTAACTACTTTTCAGAAGCTCTGTCCCTTCCTTTTACATGTTCATAAGAGAAAGGAATTTGATTTCACTATTTGAGTTACTCTAATAAGGATATAATAGTCTTCCTAGTATCATCCGTAAAAACGTACGGCGATTCATCAATGTTTAAAAACATCGATGTTTTTCACTTAACGATGTTTAGGTGAAAAAACCAGCGATGTTCAAAACATCGATGTTTTGTCTTTTGATACCCATCCCCACTATGAAACTAAATCAATCTATCTGTACTTTGAACAGATCGTGCGGGCGGAGCACGGATTACCTGCTAGTAAAAATAATTATGTTGTACTTGTACTGTATCGCTAACAAAATTGGTTCAAATTGATTTTTCATATATTTTCAATAATATAACAATATTCAGTGTTTACAAAAATGATACCTCACTATATAATATATGTGTCGAGGTTATCATCAAATTAATACTAATTTATGCTACAACAGATAATACAAAAATTCCAAAAATCTAAAACTATATCTATTACCCTAAGCATCACCTAGTACAAAGATACTAAACCGAGGTACTATTTTCTACATATAAATTACCTTATTTAAAAAGAATACTGCTTAAATCTAAATCCTACTTACTATTAGTTCCTCACTACTTTGTATCCCAATACTGAATAACCAATGTCTAATTTTTCTTTTGAACCTATTGAAATTTTCCTCTCCTTTGATTTCTAATGGTATTCTATTAGATATTTTAGGCCCTAAATATCCTAGTGATCTTTGCCCAAACGCTGTATTCATTCTTGGTACTTCTTGATTGTAACGTTCTCTTATTCTAGTATTATGGCTATGATTTATGATATGGTTCCTATTTTGATGTTTTTTCATATACCCTAATAACAATAATATATACAATTGCCTAACGCTGAGTACTCTATTTTCTATAAATAATTCTACAGTTGAAAACTGGATTTCCCTGTTTCCCATTATTTTCAAAATGCGTTTGATTCAAATTGCGCAGCTAATTACGAGGAACGTTTTCAGTGAGGCACATTGAGTTTGTTGGAGCTTCTCTGCTCACCAACTTCTTCTTTCAATACATGAGTCTCCACTATAGTAAGATTCACTTGAAACTGTCAGCATTCTAATCAAGTGTCTTCTATGCGTTTGGCTCACTCATTGTTGACAGTTTAAAGCGAATCTCACCATACATCTTCTATCTGCTTCATCTATTTGGTTAATACATTCGATCTCCACTCATTGAATATTAGAGACCACTTGATAATATTACGGTCCGAATTTGAATATCCATCTTCTGATCACAGCTTGCTTATCTTTGAACTTGAGTACACTTTTACACGATTTTTCTTTTTCTACTTCTAAAAAGCATTTTGAGTAGGTATACGTTTTCTGGATCACTTAAAATATCAGCACCATGCAGGCGTTGAGGTGTCACTCATCAATAAATAATTTGAATGTCATCAGACAATATAAATATATTTTTCACAAATGCGATTGTGTTACGTTCCTTCTCTATGCCATTGCAGACTGAGGAAGTATTTGTGTTGCTCAGCCATAAATACTGTGACAGTAGCGAGTCCAGTGTCCCATCAAATTGTATAATATATAATATATTATACTAGGCGGACTTACCATCAAAGGCTAGGTATACTGAACACCACTAAAGGTGCCTCCTATATAGTATTGATTTATATAATATTCATCATGGCTTGATTCTTCATGATGGAAAAAAGGCGTTTTTCTAGGGAATCAACCTGAACGGGAGACCGCTTTTAGATTCTGTAGAGTACAGACATTATTTTCTGAGCTGATTTATTTCTTATCTGATTTAATCATGTCATATTCGTCTTGTTTTTTGTTCTCTCCTGGAGACTAAAGATATTATTCGGAATCATTTATCCGATCAGTTTTGGAATCGCTAGTATTTTTATTAAATTATTATTAATGGCATAGTTAATTTCCATTCGGAGTTGTTGACTGCTGCACTTTATTATTATTGTAGGCTATGGATTAGTAGCAGTCGAAAACCCATTTAAGGGTGAGTAATGAATATTTCATAGTATTGTTGTATTGTCTTTATTATGATAATTTTACTTGTATGTATCAGGTAACAACCCCTGATTCAACAATTATTCAATTAATTTAATTAATTTTTCAATTTTTTATGATCGAATTTTACTCAATTTAGTAGTCTTACATCTGGGATGTATGACGATATCCTAATGTACAAGAAAGTTATACTAAATGGAGTATCTTCCTACTCTTTATTTTTTGGTACAGTCATTTATATCTCTGGAATTTTGTAATTGTGAGTAAAGTTTGAAATACTCACTGGTTGTACTTCAACTGCAACTCTGTAACTTATGGATTTCAAATTCTACAATTAAAACCTCTAATATTTCTACCGATTTCAATTTTATATTCAATGTAAATTGTATGTATGTATTGTATTCATTAGATGATTTCATGAGAAATCATTCATTGAATACAATTATATTTAGTATGTTATTTATTCTAGCATTACTAAGTAGTTGTGACTTATGTTGCAGGTTTTTTTTTGTATGTGTATGTGTATGTGTATTCTTGAAAACTCATTCAAGGATTGAGCTGTAAATATGCCTTGCTGTCGAACGAGGGCTTACGAATTCGCCGACCGAGATGGCCGGTGATATCGGACAACTGACCTTACCGTGCGGGGCTGAAAGACGATCTTCGATCTGACGCCACTAGCCCGTTGCCTGGAGGCCATCACCCTTCATCTTCATCCATCTCCCTTTGGACACCGGACTCGAGGACGACAGATCTTGGATAAGTACTTGATACTCCCCACTACAATATCAGATGTGCCCCCGTAAATTTGGTCTCTTAAAGACATGAGTATTTGGTCTCTTAAAGACGTATTGTATTTGGTCTCTTAAAGACATGTGTATTTGGTCTCTTAAAGACATGAGTATTTGATCTCTTAAAGACATTTTGTGTTGGTCTCTTAAAGACAGATTGATTATTTGATTATCTATGTAAAGATGTATTTTGTAATATTTTCTATATTGTTTTCATTATTATAAGAGCAGTCAGTCAACCGCATATCTATGTTTTTATCTCCAAGACCCTCAAACCACTAGAATTAGGATCACTTTATTTATACGATTCAAGTCCGCAGACCTCAGGGCCTAGCACAATTTCAACAACTAAGCCTTCTCCGACAAAATCATTTGTCACCAGGAGAGCGGCTTAATGTTACATATTATAGAATAATTGCTAGAAACTCAACTTGATAGTTGGACACCAAGTAATAATTGGAGAGCTCCTATTGATTTCAGCTCACCAAATGGATTTTTTGAAGAAGGGTCTACCTGCAAGTCAGTAGAAGGGATCACAAATTTATGCAAAAGGAAGCGAGTTGAAGATTTAAAAATTTAAATTTTATTGATACAAATAACAAGCTCTTTGCATTACAAACAGAATAACTTCTAGAGGGCTCTAACTAGAAGTGATTTGTTTATACCTCCATCAGTCTGTTATATCTCATATCCAACATTTTTGTCAATCCTTATCGATTAATTATGATACAATAAGCATGCAAAGTCTGTTACAAAACAAACATCACACTCGTTCTCATTACATAAAATGAATTATTAAAACTACTTTTCCGAACACAATCAAATCACATCATTTAAAGAAACAAAGATGGAGAGGGAAAAGTTTTTTTGTTGATTTTTGCCTTAATCCATGAAAACAGAATTGCTTTCCATCAATGAGCATTCGAGAGAATGGTTGAATTGCAGCTTCGTAATGGCATACGACCTCTCGAGACATCCATAGCAAATAATCATGAATTTACACTCATATTTTTCATTAAATTTTGATTATCATTTATGATAATTATACTATTCATAGATTCTATGCTATTATATTGAAATGCTTCTTGTAGGAGCTGTTTCCGGAATTACAGTAAAATTTAAAACTTACTGTTCAATTGGCCACGAAAATTGTTTGGAAGATATTTTGAAAATAATGCATAGGTAGGGGAAGTTTGATTAGTACCGTAGCTGAATTAGATAATGGAACTCCAATTGAAATATTCCCACAATGTTCAAGAAAAAACATCATCAGCACTCAATGATTGGAATGTAATGGATTAATTCAATTGAGAAACTCAGAGGAATAGATCATGAGATGTGCATAGAATTGATTGAAATCAATCTCATGAATCGCAATTATTGTTTATTTCTAATAAAATATTTTGGACTCTTAATGTAGTATTATTTGCATTAACTTCATCTTGAATAATACAAGATAATATCCATATAAATAATTAACATTCGCGAATTTCAGCAACAAAATATCCCCTCCAGTTTGATGTAATAATTATTCACATTTCCTGATAAGGAAGAACAATATAATTATTTATCGTTACCATAAAGAGGAAGTGTGTATCCTCAATCCAGGTTCCAGCTGTGAAAGCATCTGGAAGTTACAGGGAAGCTCAACATTTTTATTGATGGAATGCTTTGTTAAGAGTTTAAGAGTTTAATTACAACTACTTGATTCTTATACTAAGCTAAAAGTCGTGCTCCAGTAGTATAATTTTGATGATGTACTTATTGTAACAATCAATGAAGAATGAAGAATAATATTTAGTTACCTATTATTATTCATGTAAAATAGATTCATATTGTAACTGGAGGTGAATTTTGTTTGACGATGGTAGGCCTATCTGGAGAATAAGGAGGATTCATGTGAAGCATCATAATGTCATTCATTAAAAATATATATATTTTATTCTCAGTTGTATTTCCAAGCTAGATTCATTTTGAAAGTGTGTTCTATTCTCGAGATTTCTGAAATATCTGCTATTCATAGAAAATAACATTCCATCCAAGTTTCATACACTGAATGGAACGGAATAAAAAATATGTAATCGTCATTCAAGCAATTGTGTATCCAAAAAATCACTGAATCTATTCAACCTTTGAATTTTAAAAGACTATAAGTACAGTCTACAATAGTATTGAAACGTACAATAATACTGTTAACATACTTCTTTCATCGACCATTCCCATGAATTTTCCAATGTAGAACTTGAACATGAATTAAAAAAGCGCATGAAGCTTCTGGGAATTGTTCTCGTTAGTTTCGAGAACTCTGACATCATTAACTCAGTTCGGAAATGCGAGCGTCGGAGAAATTCCAGGAATGGAAAGAGGATGAAACTCTTGATGTTTTCAAGATTTGATCTTGAAATTCAACAAATCAATTATTTGAAGATGAATATTTTTCTCTTGATATGACCCAACTTACTGAAGTTAGCGTTTATATGACTTCAATTTCAAAATTATTCTTTATTCTGTATAATCATTGAATAATACAATTTGAGAAGAATTCTAGCTAGATGATGCCCGCTCAAGCATCACCTGCTGGTGCGTGGATTTATTATCATAGATAATATCCCGATGTCTACATTATATTCCAATGATACAGATATTATTGATAATGATGGTAATAATAATTATCAATTATAATCATGATATCTCAATGTCTACAGATAGAATGAATGTCTGATCTGTGCTTATATCCTGGGAAGTTGCTTAAGGTTTCAAGTACAGTATTTGAATAGTCAAATTAATCCAGTTTAGCTGTTCTGGAACCAAGAGGCTTCATTCTCTTTGAACAGCTCTCCTGTAATATAAAAGTCATGTTTCAACCAATAGAGTAATAGAAATATAAACATTCTTTAAAGAACAATAGATAAGAGAGAATAGATAAGAGACCGTCTGAGCTTCTTTTAAGTCTTACATCACCTAGAAGCAACGCTATCTTATTAAAATTCAATTTGTCGTCTTTGCCTACAGCATGTAAGCATAGATTCATCTATCACACTTATTCAGTAAGCATACATTCTGACGGTAGTCGCAGTATTTTATAAAAAAAATTATTACAATGATTTGAAAAACAACAACATTAGATAGAATTATGATCAATATTATAACTATTAGGCACTATTTCTTATTTGACTAGACAAATGTGGTCTGTACTTCAGTGTGCGACGGAGCCCACTTTCTCAAGAGCTTTGGCTTGAAAAGTTGGTTGAATGTCGTCCTGAATTGACGGCTCATCGAGCAATAAAGAATGAAATTGATTGCACCATTTAGGAGAGCTAGAATGTCCATTATTTCGCCGAATAAATGGTAGCAGTTCTTGAAGAAGCATCTGCCCAGGATACCACTGAGGAGTCCAAGGATACCTTGCGGGAATTCAGTGATCAGAAAAAGTAGTAACACCGCAACCAGCATTCTTGTCGTCCTGAAAAATACAATAGTTTGATAAATAAATCAATTTATCATTTGGTAATCAATTTCCAAACTATCAACTTTGGCTAACAATTTGTTAATATTTATCAAACGCTTTATCCATTCGAGGAAGCTCTTCAAATTATTGCGGAGAAATCACTAAATAGTGATAATTAGAATCAACAATTTCCATTCTTCTTCCAAAGAAGAACAAAAAACGTGCGATTGCAAAGTGAAGAGTTAATCGATGGATTCAATATCTACATTGTTATCAGAGATTAAATCTCTATAATGGAATGAGAACAAATCAATTCTGTTTTTCTGAAAAATGGCTCCATTGTGAGTTTTATTGCTCATATGGCATCGCTGAGAGCTCACACATCAGTTGAACGAGCTTCTCAGCTTAAACGGAAATACGATGAAAACGCATCTCTGGTGTCATATTTATAATTATTTCATTATCGGATGAAGATAAAATAATATTGTTGATAATGATTAGTATTGTAACTCGAATTTTATCTTTACAAAAAATACTAAAATTGTTTTTCATATAGTTATGACTCAATTTCTATTCTCCAACTACGGAATTTATCCTATCCTCATGGATCTCAATGAACATGCAGTCGGGGATCACAAAGTAATATTAATTTCCCACTCACGAAGCAGACAACAAAATTAGAATCACACTATTATTGAAAAAAATTAGTTGATTCGTTACAGGAATTATCATGTCTCATTCAGATGATAGATAATTCAAAACATTTGATTCTGAGAATTATATTTTGTGTACAATAATTTTATGATTTCTACCTTGAAATGATACGTATTCTTCTACGATACGATTTGATCGTGATAAAGAATAAATTCCAATTCATCACTCCAGCAATGTAGCAATGTAACTGAACACTAATTTAATGTTTTTGCAATGATTAATATTTGAACATTTTTTTCGACGAAGTTAGGTATATGAAGAACAGAATTTAATCTGAGCAGACAATGACATGGATGATTTGAGAACTTTCGAGAAATATAGATTAAGCAGTGGAGATAAATTCAGAGCAGCCACGTGATTATCCAGATTAATTTGATGATTAATAATACCCAACAACACAGCATCTCAGATGCAGCAGACAGGAGATGAAAAGCATTTCCATAGAGAGATCCTTTTTAAATATTTGCAAGTCGTCGAGGCAAAGGGACTCATGCACAATACCGTGCTGTCAGAATTGAGATGGAGAGTTGAAACGAATTTTGATTATGAATCAAATTTCATTTCCCTTTCTTTTATAATATGGCAAATAAATATTAACATTTAGGAAGAAGTATAAGAACAAAGAGAGCATTTATTTATTTGTGCTTACTCAGCCAGCTGTGGGTGAGCACCCAGCCAGTGCTTGTATTGGTAGAGGGGAGAAATTATTTTCTCCTTCTCCAGTTGCCGACAAGCAGCCCTAGATTTAACAACAACTCCACAATGTGATTATTCACTTCAAGTTTCTTTCTTTCTATTTTTTTAAGTGATTTTGAATTTTTCGACATATGAAGATATTTGAAGATATTTATATAAGCTATACTCAAACCCGCTATTAAAGGTCAACTATTTGTTATACTTTTTATTATATTTTAGGTACTTTTCATTGTTACTTTCATTGGAGCAGATTGATAGATTATGTGCGAAATTGATATTTAAATTCTTGTTCATTCTGAGAGTAGACTAGCTTCAAAAGTAATTCACTCAAGTAAAATAGAAATGTTATTATTGATTTGTTTTGATAAATATTATGTCATATAGTTCATTGGAAATAGTTATTTGTGCAATTAGTGCGCAAAGTGACAGTTTGCTGCACCGAAAGAAACGTTTACGCCAGAGCTGTAGGCGAGGGCGGAATGGTTTCTTGAGTGCAACAAAGGAACTTTGCGCACGTATTTCACATTAAGTTTTTCCTACAGTTACCATTGAATATGAAAAGTGGGTAATTATGGGTAAAATTGCCTGAAATCCATCAAATGTAAATTTAAAATGTAAATGTTTGTAATGTTATTAATAAATAAAATACAATGTAAATATAAAGAGAATAAAAATCTCAGTACCCTTTTTTTGAAATATTTTATCACAACATGTTTCGGACATTTATGCCATTTTCAAGTGATATGAAGTAAATAAATAAATACCGTACCACTGGAAGATTCTTGATAAAATATTTCAAAAAAAGGGTACTGAGATTTTCATTTTCTTTATATTCATATTACAAGTAGCCCTATACAGAGAAGAGATAAAAATAGAATGTAGTATGTGTGTTTGATGACGGGGGGGGGGGGGGCGGTTGTGTGCTGTCAACTGCTGTCATCCACTGTTGTCCACGCCATCAAGATTCTTATAACGTGCACCAGTCACAGTTACCAACTTGATTTCGATTTTGCTGCACTGGCGCTCCATATAACCTACTAACTATTTTGCCTTGCCATGTTGCAAATCTGGAGTGCAGGAAAATTTTTTCCCGCACTGGAGCGGAAAAGTGATTCTTTGCGTTCTGTAATCAGTGCTGCAATGGCCACTTTTCAACGTAACTGTAGGAAAAAATAATTATCAATAGTTTCCTTAAACTTTATAACTGGATTTTATTAACTTAATGTAGGAGTAGAGTTTATAATTATAGTGGTTATTGCTTGTTTCGCCCTTGAAATAATCCTCGGGTTAGAGACATTGCACTTCTGGTAGCTTAAGGAAGAAAAGAACAACTCACAACCACAACTCGTATTTTGATTCCATTTTATTGGGGACACACACACACACACACACACACACAAACACATTGACTCAAGGTAGTGGTCACATGACCAATGGCGTTGGGACACGCCATATTTATGCGGGAAATATGAAGAAATGTAATAAACTTGACATAACTGCCCGTCCAAAACTATAATAATCATACAATAATTTTGAAAGATTTTCAATACAAAACTGCTTAATTTAATTACAATCAATAATTCAATTGTTGATGACTTTAACTGTTGTAAATATGTAAATGAAAGAAAACACTCAAAACAACTTAGATCTAATTACAATGAATAATTCAATTGTCATCATTTTCTGGAAGCAAGCATAATTTATTCATAGATCTACGAAATGTTCCACTAGAATTTTTTACGTCTACCACCCTCACTAAATTATCCTCTCCTGGGTAAGTTTTCACAATAATTCCCATTTTCTATATCATGGGGGGTGCATTATCATCCATCATCAATACCAAGTCCCCTACACAAAAAATCCTATTTGGAATTTCCATTTGTTGGAGTTGGAGTTGGTTTGGATAGTCTTTAGGCCAATTTTTCCACAAACAATTTACAAATCTTTGGAGTAACTGCCAACGTTTCAGTCTATTCATAGGACCTGCTTCATAAATGGGACTGGGCTGTGCCATCAAAGGACGGGATATCACAAAATGACCTGGAGTTGATGGCATTGGATCACTTGAATCAGAAGAAACAGCAAATAAAGGTCTTGAATTCAGACATGCTTCGATCTGCTTGAGTACAGTAAGAAACTCTGCAAAGTTGAGGATATTTCCACCAATAACACGTCTTAGATGGAATTTGACACTTTCAATTCCACTTTCCCAAAGACCACCGAAGTGTGGGGAGGAAGGAGGGATGAAAATCCACTTTATGCCTTGATTGTTTGCAAATGATTGCAATGTACATTGAAAGTCCTTGGATTTGAACAATTTGAATAAATCAACCACACAGTTATTATTTAACGAAAATCCTAAATAAATGCTGTACATCACCCCGAAGACTTCTGCTACTGCAGACATTGACAACAGGGTTAACAGCTAGATGGAAATTCGATGAGATCTACTATCCAAAAATTAGTTGCCAGCCCGGGAATCGAACCCGGTACCTCCCAATTGCTATTCAGTTTGTCAGATTGCCAGTTTGGTGTAAGGGTAAGCATTCCTGACTAGCAATTGGGAGGTATCGGGTTCGATTCCCGGGCTGGCAACTAATTTTTGGATAGTAGTTCTCATCGAATTTCCATCTAGCCGTTAACCCTGTTGTCAATGTCTGCAGTAGCAGAAGTCTTCGGGGTGATTTACAGCATTTATTTAGGATTTTCGTTAAATAATAATTATATATTAATTAGCATTTGAATAAATGCATTCTCTATTTAGTTCCATCTGTAACTGGTTGACCGCTTTGGCTTCGTATAAAAATGAGCGTTGCTATCCAGAGATTGTCAGTTTGGTGTAAGGGTAAGCATTCCTGACTAGCAATTGGGAGGTACCGGGTTCGATTCCCGGGCTGGCAACTAATTTTTGGATAGTAGTTCTCATCGAATTTCCATCTAGCTGTTAACCCTGTTGTCAATGTCTGCAGTAGCAGAAGCCTTCGGGGTGATTTACAGCATTTAT
This sequence comes from Nilaparvata lugens, assembly GCF_014356525.2. Taxonomy (NCBI): domain Eukaryota; kingdom Metazoa; phylum Arthropoda; class Insecta; order Hemiptera; family Delphacidae; genus Nilaparvata; species Nilaparvata lugens. The sequence goes on along the minus strand of NC_052505.1, from coordinate 42,205,479 downwards.
TTAGGATTTTCGTTAAATAATAATTATATATTAATTATTATTCGAATAAATGCATTCTCTATTTAATTCCATATGTAACTGGTTGGCCGCTTAGGCTTCGTCTGAAAATGAGCGCTGCTATCCAGAGATTGTCAGTTTGGAGTAAGGGTAAGCATTCCTGACTAGCAATTGGGAGGTACCGGGTTCGATTCCCGGGCAGGCAACTATTTTTGGATAGTACTACTCATCGAATTTCCATCTAGCTGTTTACCCTGTTGTCAATGTCTGCAGTAGCAGAAGTCTTCGGGGTGATTTACAGCATTTATTTAGGATTTTCGTTAAATAATAATTATATATTAATTAGAATTTGAATATATGCATTCTCTATTTAATCCATCTGTAACCATACAGTTGTATTGGAAATTTGTACCATTATCAGAGAAAATTTGGGTTGGTAATCCCCTGCAAGCTATAAACCGTCTGAAGGCTGTAATGAAGGATTGTGAAGAAAGATCGGTTGCAATTTCCATGTGAATTGCTTCAGTATTCAAGCAAATGAATAGAACGATATAGGATTTGGTAACAGACCAAGATCTCTGCCCGCCTTGGCGAATTAGTATTGGACTACGATAATCTACACCACATTGAGTGAAAACTCCAGTTGGTGTAACTCTCTCTGCTGGTAGCTGACCCATTAATTGGTTACTCTTTGAACAATTGAATCTAAAACACTTCATGCATTTGTGAACAGTAGAACGAATGATCAATTTAGAATTAATAATCAAAAATCGTTGTCTCAGGGACGAATGCAGTAATTGCACACCACCATGAAGCATTCTCATGTGCTCACTTTCAATAACCAATGATTTAATTCGAGCATGTGGATGAAGAATTATTGAGTGTTTCACTATCAAGAGGCAATTGAGAATGCATTAGACGACCACCTACTCTCAAAATACCAGAGTCATCAATAAATGGATTTAAAGATGCTAGTTTGCTTTGTTTGTTAACATTTTCTCCTTCACGTAAATTGTTAATTTCTGCCTGAAAGAAGGCCTGTTGAGATAAATGAATAGAAACTGTTAAAGTCTGGGTAAGGTCATTTGTTTGAGGGGAGCTAACCTGGATTTTGAACACAACAAATTGCAAGAGATTTCACCACAATGATTTGTAGTTTTTAGAAAAAGACAACACCCAAAGCCTTTGAGAGAGGCATCACAGAAACCAATTAATTCTACATTTTTTATGTCACCCCCCACTATCACCTTTCTTGGAACAGTCAAATTACTAATAGAAGATAAGTTACCATCAATAGCTAACCATTCATTTCTCAACTCACCAGAAATTTCTGTATCCCATGACAAATTATGACTCCACAATTTTTGAATGAAATGTTTGCATTGAAATACTACAGGACCAATTAAGCCTAAAGGATCATATATACCGGCTACAACTGATAATATTGTACGTTTTGTATTCACATTGTTGTTTTGCTTATCACTAGATACATACAAAAAATTGTCTGATTTTACTTGCCATATTAAACCTAAAGTTCGTACTCCATTTTTCTCAATTGAAAGGAGTTTTTGATCATCATCAACTTCAAAGTTAGAAGACCATTTATGCATAGGAAAGCCATATTTTTTCAATAATTCAGAAATTTCTATTTTAAGTTTTTGTACTTCTTGTATGGAAGATGCTCCAGTAAGTAGATCATCAACGTAGAAGTCTTCTTCTATCGCTCTACATGCCTCGGGAAACTCTACTTTATTTTCTTTTGCAATTTGAATCCTGAATTCATTCCATTAGATGAGAATACCGAATAATTTGTAATAGGGTTTCCTTATTACTGATTATCAATAATTTATGAATTATTTCAATATTTATAGAAAATCGGTGTCTTAACAAATTTTGTTTTAAAAAACCCATACAACAGCGATTCCACTGCGCCACTGCTGCTTCCTAAACCCTCAGTGGTTTATTCCTAAATTTCTCGAGAAATTTTTTTTTAATCATATCCTTATCTAACTTGGAATGGAAACAGGAAAATTGGTATCATGTTTGTATAGGAGATAACTTAACTATTGTTTGTTTTTAATCATATTATTTATATTGTTACTTGATAGAGAGTTGAGTGTAAGAGAGGGTCGACTGTGCCCTAACTTCGCTCTCTAGGAAAAATAAAGGTAGTCATTCTATTCTATTCATGTCACCATAATAAATATTTATATATATTGAAAAACAGATGACATCCAATCTAATAGAACAAATGGAATGCCTTCATCTCCATGTGTAGGCAACACACCACACCAAACTTGTTCCTGTGAGACTGACCTTGTCTCTGTGAGACTGACCTTGTCTCTTTGACAATCCACTTGTTCGAATGGGACTCTATCCCTCTACTTCTTCCAGTGACACTACTTGTTCGAATGAGGAGACTCTTTTTCTCTACTTGTTCCAGTGAGACTCACCTTGTCTCTGTGGGAACTTGTTCCTGTGAGACTGCCATTTATAGAAATACTTGTTCCTATGGAACTTGTCTCTGTGACACTAATATCGTTCAAAAACACTACTTGTCTATGTGAGACCTTGTCTCTGTGATACGGTCCCTGGTCGACCACAGATAAGATGACTGAATGATGCGATTGGTGATCTCCATGTGCTGGGCGTGACAAACTGGCGACGGAGTGCACAGGATAGAGATGAATGGAGGCACTATGTTGAGGAGGCCAAAGTTCACCCAGGACTGTTGAGCCGGATAGAGTAGAGTAGAGACCAAACCTCACCACATCTCAAAGAAGGGTGGCCATTCAGGCAAAACTTCTTTGGAGAGGTGAGGCTTTTTTGGCCCTGCGAAGTTTCGGAGGGGCAAAAAGAAGAAACCCAAGATACCAGAGATGGGTGAAGCTCCATGCACAAATTTGGGTCAAGAGACTGAGTCAAGGGTAGTCAGGCGCCCTAGAGGCAACTTGGCGACCCCTTCCTCAGCGGAAGGACCTTCAAAGAAGGCCATGAGTGGAACTCACGTAGGTCACGATGACCAATCAGTCTGAAAAGACTACCAAGCATATCACACTGGATTGGGACAAGCAACCAGGTGATGAATGGGATGTTGGTATAGGAAAAAACTCCTGGTTCTTGTGAAGGACACAGGTAATGGTTAGCTTAACTAGCATACTTGGGAACACAATAAGCTTCGGTGGACGTGTGGGGTTCTTTGAACCTTTGGATCCTTGAATCTGTCCTTTCAAAAAAATCCAAAACATCGATATTCACTCTACAATCATACAATGAGCTTTAAAATGTTGATTGACTTGAATAGAGGAAGTGAAACTATTATTCCAGTCTAAAAAGATTCAAACTAGATTACGTATTGCGAGCTGACAGTCATTTTGCTAAAGTTTCAATGGTTGCAATTTAATTCATAATATCGGGGCTCCGAGCTTAGCTCATTATTTATTTACTGATGAACAAAACACAATTATTCAAAATGATTGGGGAAGGACTAATATGCACAGCCCAAAACTGTTTCTTCCCCGAATTTTGATTTATACACTATAAATAGTCAAAAAATCTAGTGTGGTACACTCACACAGCTTTCCTTGCTCATTGAACTCTAAGCCTCATTCTCAAACGATAATAATTCAGGGGAATAACATAAAGACGATTGGCGGCAACATATTTGAAACTACGATCAGACTACTGTAGATGTGTATATAATATATAATTATTTTCAGAGTACTTTTTTCTTTGTGTAAATTGTTAAATTCGATGATTTTTTAAAAGTCGTCAAAACAGCTGTTCTACAGATGAAATATCTCGACTATGTGTTATTTTTATAAACTGCTCTACCTACCTACCTCATGCACGAGAGGGAGTTTAGAAAGTCCATTTCTCAAGGATGAGGTGGACCCCATTAGTTTCCCAGGAAAAAGACTCATGCCAGTTGATAGAGCTGATAAATAAGTATAGAGGGTATGAATTTGAAATAAATCGGTCAAGTAATTTTTTAGAAAATCGTGAAAACATGGTTTTTTAGTAACTATCCGCCATTTTTCTCAAGAATATTACGGAGCTCCTGCAATTTTCCCAGAAATGAGACTCATGTCGGTTGATAGGGCTTATAAATAGCTATCCATGGTATAAATTTGAAGAAAATCGTTAGAGCCCTTCTCGAGAAAACCGTGAAAAACATGGTTTTTCAGTAATTATCCGCTATTTTTCTCAAGAATATTATGGATAATTCACCTTTCAAACCCTTGAGGTTTCTTCATCTTTTATGACGTGTTTATATATTACAGCTGGATATACGTCAGTTTATGAATTTCGGGGATGATATATTTCGATTTTCCACAGACGCACTCGCTCACTCACTTTCATTATCTACAGACGACGAAAGTCTCAGCTGTTTATCCAAGGATGAATTATCCTTTCAATGTCCTTCAGCGATTTTTCCTAGCGATGAATTAGTTCCTAGTGCAATCGAATTTTTATATCATAAATCTACTAAGTTCCAAATGTCGTAAAAATCGTTGGAGCCATTTTCGAGATCCGTCGGTCATAAATAACCACATAAACCAGATATAAGAATAACCAGATAAATTATTAATACTAGTAGTTCTGTGAACAGTACACTTTACGCTGTTTTATCATCTACAAGTATCTGATGTCGCCTGTACTAGTTGATTCAGTTGAATCACAATTCACAGTTGAATCATTATTTACTCTTGAAAACTATTATTTGTTTTTTTTTCAAGATCAAAAACTCACTCATGTTGAGGAACTCAATTACTCACGTTTGAATATGTATCCCATATGATAATTTAACCAGTTCCGTGATAATCTTTCCATCTGATAAGAATATTTCTCAACTATTCAAATTTTTCTTTCAATTAAAGCTGCGTTTACACCGGAGTTAAAAACAATAAGTTATTAACTTGACTGAATCGTCAAAAATTTCTTTTGAAAAAAGTTAATAACTCATGTTTCTAACAGAAAATTACTTGTTATTAACAAGATCTTGTTATCAATATAATTGACTTCCATATCATTTCATTTAACGAGACTATTCATATGATATAACAGCCGGAATAAAAAGCAAAAAATTGTTTTCAAATTTCAATTGAAACATGTGTGTGATCATTAAAATAATGATATTCATCTGATTTAATGTAAATAAATTATAATGCGTTTACACCAGAGTTTAAAACAAAAGTTTTCAACATAAGTTAATAACATTATTTCTTTTGGCTGCTAGTTTTGTTATCAACAAAAGTTAATAACTTTGTCTTGTGTTTTGTTTGCAGCTCTAGTTATTGGGGAATAGCTGTAGTTGTAGGGAAGGGATGCTAGGCGAGGGGGTTGCGGGAAAGATAGTAACCTGTAAAGAAAAGTTACCGACTCTCGATGGATAACATAAATCTTGTTAATAACATGGAATTTTCTGTTGAAAACACGAGTTATCAACTTTTTTCAAGAGAATTTTTTGTCGATTCAGTCAAGTTGACAACTTTTTATTAATAACTCATTTCATCAACTCCGGTGTAAACGCAACTTAACATGATGTTATTAACTTTTGTAATAATCAACATCAGTTGATAACAAAAATGTTAAAAACTTGTGTTATTAACTCCGGTGTAAACGCAGCTTTAGAATATTATAATTTCTTTAGCATTATTCAGTTAATTTATTCATTTTTCATTTTATTCTCAATCACCTATTTAATTTGTTTTCAAATGTGAGAATATTGATACTGATGGGCACGCATCATAAAAAATATTGAAACCCCACCTTATAGAACGGCCAGACATCTGTATAATGCATGAAATGCATTAAATTATAATTCTATAGTCTAATTCATCCTATCTTCAAAGTAGATGATATTATACATAGTGATATCAGAGTATGGAGGAACTCGTTTTCTTTTCATATTATCCTTAAAACGCAAAATTTCAAAAAAAAACTTGTGTATACATCGACGCGCAGTTGGAAAAGGAATATTCCTGCCAAATCTCATAGAATTCTATCAACGCGCTTGGCGTAATCGCGTTACATACAGACAGACAAAAGCAAATCTGAGATAAAATATAGACCTCACTACGTTCGGTCAATAAAAATATATTATACAGAAATTGCTGGCCTAATATAATAGGATTCTACTGCTACTTGATTGTTTTTGAGAGGTCAATGTAATTTATCGATTGCACAACGGAGCTGTACAACATAGAGCCATCTGCTGGATCTCCAGATGTAAATGTGTCAATTTAAAGTGAATGTCCATACAATTATTTTGTTCTTTTGGAAAAGCTTTTGCAGTTACGCCTTCCAATATTGATTTTCAAGCCTTCATCTTCCAAGGATGTTTTTATCCGATCCAGAATAATATTTTTCCTGACGCACATGCCTTTTTCTCACGCTTCATGTGTGAGAATTATTTCTTCCCATATCGGAAAAAAGGATTACTTATTATACTGTGAGCCTGAATAAGCATAACCCCATTAAGCCATAGACATGAAACTCTTATAGCCTCATAATGTAACAAAGTTCTTGTACAGATGAAGTTACTCTTCATTTCGAATACATTTCGAACTATTTTTGTTTTCTCTTAGCATAGGAGGTAGAATGAACTCCGAATGAAGATTTAATTTCATTTCTCCATTTTACTCTGGCTATCATCGATCTACAGGGTGTTTACGATCTCCCCACCATTACTCTAGGGCATTGTTTCTGGGCTAGAAACATATCTGAATATCATATTTGAATTGTCCGGAAATCTTCAGTTACTCACACAGCGACCATTTCGCTTTTTTCACTCATTATTTTTTTTCTGAATAATGGTTCAACATACGAAATTGAAACTTTGCACAATCATTCATAACAACTAGACAATGCAACAAAAAATAATGATAATTTTTCAAATCCATAAAAAAAGGCAGCAATACAAAATTCTGTTTCTTAAGTAGCTCAGAAACCGTTGGTTTTACAAGAAAATTACAAGAATAACTTTTATTAGTGAATTTAATTACCTATTGATTGGTATATCGAATCTCATTTGTCAAGAATATTAAAAGGTTATTTAAAGGGAATGAAAATATCAAATCTCTTCATAATTTCTCGAAGTAGCAGAATTATTTTCTTCAAACCCAGAAATACTGAGATAACCATACCAATTATTTTTCCAAATTATTTATGACTTGAAAGTTTTCAGTCATCCCGAATGACAGTTCTGATTCGATACGGCTTTTTCAGCAATGCTTGATGAACGTTCCAGAAGTTTTACTTGAAAAGCTATGAAAAATCAAGAGATAATGTCGGATAGGGAGAGTTGTGACTGTGCACAGAATGATTGCGGCACTGAGAAAAATTTCAATGAGGAGAAACTAGTTTCGGATAAATTGGACGAGCGATAAGTTGCAAATGTCAAACTGGAAGCTGGAAATGACAAAGTGTAGCAAATTCAGAATGTGATTGAAATTTCATTTCATTAGAAAGAAATCGTAGCGTGCTTCCGATCGCAGTTTCGAATAATAATTTTTATCTTCAGGGAATTTTCAACAGCTGGAACGAATTATTGTAATAAGATGAGTCTGAATTCTTGATGTCCTCATTCACTAATATTGTTCTGGAGGTTGGCAATCATAAAGCAATCACTGTATTATCCGTTATTGTCGCTGAAGAAAAATAATGCTTTGAAGGAAAATAATCCCCAGAATATCATTCTTTACAGTACGATGTTCTACCTCTCCAAGGCAGCAGAGTGGAATACACTTTCATATTGATTAGAATGGAATTGAACATCAATATTGTCATGTAAATTTTGAATTCAATTTATATTTTCCACAAGAGAATATTCATTCCTGCAATGAGCTAAATATGCACAACGAAAGAATTTGAATTTCTTTCTACTGCTTCTCATGAGTATCTAGATTATTGATTTTAAAAAGTTTACTAGTCTTTCAACTTGGCGATCAAAGATGAAGTTTCATTACAATGAGACATTCAGACTCGTATTTTGAATTAATTCAAGTTTGACTAAAGCCGAAACTTGGCTTTAAAGTTTGGAAATCAGTAAGTCAGGATCCAGCTGAGAACTGGCCTGAGACTTCTAAGGCCTGGATTTGAATCTTGAAACTATTAATGGCAAATCATGTGCTGGTTTATATGATTGTCCCTCGAAGAGACAAAATGTGTATTTTATTGCATTTTTCAATTATTCATGACATACTCCTATACATTGTTGGGGACACAGACGTCTGTGTGTTGATCATGATTATTAACGCACGATTATCATGATTCAAATGATAATTCCTTCCTTGGAAAATTAAAAGCATTTCAATTGACCGAGCCAAGTGAGGACTAAGATTCAAGTCAACGGTTTGGCATTTCTCTCAATGTTCAAATGTTTAAATGTTTAAATGTTTAAATATTTAAATGTTTAAATGTTAAATGTTTAATGTTTAAATGTTTAAATGTTTAAATGTTTAAATGTTTAAATGTTTAAATGTTTAAATGTTTAAATGTTTAAATGTTAAATGTTTAATGTTAAATGTTTAAATGTTTAAATGTTTAAATGTTTAAATGTTTGAATGTTTAAATGTTTAAATGTTTAAATGTTAAATGTTTAAATGTTAAATGTTAAATGTTTAAATGTTTAAATGTTTAAATGTTTAAATGTTAAATGTTTAAATGTTTAAATGTTTAAATGTTAAATGTTTAAATGTTAAATGTTTAATGTTTAAATGTTTAAATGTTTAAATGTTTGAATGTTTAAATGTTTAAATGTTTAATGTTTAAATGTTTAAATGTTTAAATGTTTAATGTTTAAATGTTTAAATGTTAAATGTTTAAATGTTGAATGTTTAAATGTTTAAATGTTAAATGTTTAAATGTTTAATGTTTAAATGTTTAAATGTTTAAAGTTTAAATGTTTAAATGTTTAAATGTTTAATGTTTAAATGTTAAATGTTTAATGTTTAAATGTTAAATGTTTAAATGTTTAATGTTTAAATGTTTAAATGTTTAAATGTTTAAATGTTTAAATGTTTAATGTTTAAATGTTAAATGTTTAAATGTTTAAATGTTGAATGTTTAAATGTTTAAATGTTTAAATGTTTAAATGTTTAAATGTTTAAATGTTTAAATGTTTAAATGTTTAAATGTTTAAATGGTTAAATGTTTAAATGTTTAAATGTTAATGTTTAAATGTTTAATGTTTGAATGTTTAAATGTTTAAATGTTTAAATGTTAAATGTTTAAATGTTAAATGTTTAAATTTTAAATGTTTAAATGTTTAAATGTTTAAATGTTTAAATGTTTAAATGTTTAAATGTTTAAATGTTTAAATGTTTAAATGTTTAAATGTTTAAATGTTTAAATGTTAAATGTTTAAATGTTTAAATGTTTAAATGTTTAAATGTTTAAATGTTTAAATGTTTAAATGTTTAAATGTTTAAATGTTTAAATGTTTAAATGTTTAAATGTTTAAAGTTTAAATGTTAAATGTTAAATGTTTAAATGTTTAAATGTAAATGTTAAATGTTTAAATGTTAATGTTTAAATGTTTAATGTTTAAATGTTTAAATGTTCAAATGTTAAATGTTTAAATGTTTAAATGTTTAATGTTTAAATGTTTAAATGTCAAATGTTTTAATGTTTAAATGTTTGAATGTTCATTGTTTAAAATGTTTAAATGTTTAAATGTTTAAATGTTAAATGTTTAATGTTTAAATGTTTAAATGTTAAATGTTTAAATGTTTAAATGTTTAAATGTTTAAATGTTTAAATGTTAAATGTTTAAATGTTTAAATGTTCAAATGTTCAAATGTTTAAATGTTAAATGTTCAATTGTTTTAATGTTTGAATGTTTTAATGTTTGAATGTTCAAATGTTTAAATGTTCGAATGTTTAAATGTTTAACCGTTCATATGTTCATATGTTGCGCATTTACGGCAAAACGCGGTAATAGATTTTCAGGAAATTTGACAGGTATGTTCTTTTTAATTGCACGTCGACGTATATACAATGTTTTTGTAAATTTTGCATTTCAAGGATAATATAAAAGGGAAAAGGAGCCTCCTTCATACGCCATCATTAGAGTAATAATCAGACTATAGAATTATCCATCATAAATCAGCTGACGAGTGATTACACAGATGTGTGGAGAGGTCAGTCTATTGATGTATATCCATGAGGTCTTTAGTTTCAATGAGATTCTTGTGGGTGAGAATACTGCGCGAGGTCTACTGTTCACAAAACTACTAATTAGATCAATTTCAAGATCCGCATCCACATGAAAAAATTCAAGAATGAGTTTGACAATACTAAATATTGCAAAATATTCCATAAGGTAATGTATACGGGACGTTTGACAAAGTTTGAATAAAAGCACCTGAATAGAGATTAGGGTTTATTGCCGACGATAAAAAACCTTCAAATACATATTTCAAGTATTCAACTCGTTGAAAACACATAATAAGAGAGGGAGCTAGAATGAGAGTAGACTTGGAAAAATATAGAGGATATTTCATGTGAGAGTTACACCAATTTATAGCAGTCTCTCAGTATGACACGTGAACTTATAGTATATTTAGCTTTTGCCTCGTAGCTCTAATACAGTGGTTGTATGGAAACCATAGCAAACAAGCTCTCAACTGCGGGGTCAGGAAGATTGACTTTGTCTACGGGCTGAACGCCTGAGCCGAAGAGCATCACTCGTTCAGCATCACTCACCTGTCTATCCTCTTGCCAGCGCGGTCGAGCTTCGGTTTCCCGCCACTGGCTTCAGCACCAGCGCCGGTCATATTGAATGTATTGCTCTTGAGCTCCTGTTTCTTGCGGTTAACTCTGTAGAGCACGTTGATAAGCCAGTAGCTATAACAGTCAACAGAAGGCAGGGGAAAATCTTGATGAGCCCCGCATAAACCCACAGATTGACGATGTAGAGCAGACCGTCGTCCTCCTTAGCGACCTGCGACAGGTCGATGTGGTAGAGCACCACCACTCCGGACTTCTCGAGCACCTTGGTCGATCGGATGCTGAAGTTGAGATAGGACGGAGCGCAGATCAAGAGGGCAGCAGGAAGGCGGCACTCAGCGCCTGCTGGCATCGCTGCTCCGAGCACAATATGTATTTGAAATTTGGGTAGATGTAAAAATCCCTAGCTGAAGTACTAATAGGTCTGAGTGAAGTAACTGGCTAATATCGCCAATGAGATAACAATAAGATTAGATAGCATCAGCTTGTCTGGCTAAACGGTACAATAACCTAAAAAGGAATGGAATAATTTTTTGCTAATATATAATATATAAAATTTTTGAAGATTGAGGTTAGGTATAAACATTCAGTGATCGGCGACCTAACGATCGACCGAGCCAAGCAATGTAGAATCTGACCAAACCCCTTGGCAGAGATCTATTGCAGCAAAACGGTTTGCAATTTGGAAGAACAAATGGTCACGTGGCTAACTATTAGGAAGCATGAAATAAATAGTATATATAGAATATCACTAGCATGTAGAAGCATACTTGAAAACCTAATAAAATATTAAAGTATCCAGGAAATAGGAGGTTACCAAGCGCATGAATACTGAAACAATTTGCATGCACCAATCACATAATGGCAGTTAATAGGCGGCAAAAGTATGCCATTCAAAAATATTTATATATATTTCTATAATGATTGGATTTATGTAAAAATGTAATATAGTCTATGTTATGGATATGGCCCAAAGGCAAAGAAATTAAAAACATACAACATAAGTAATAACTAATATTTTAGTACAATCTAATTGAACCTCAAATGGCGGAGGACTAGGATATTCAAATTTTATGTAAATTTGGAAGTCGGAAGTAAGAATTGTAAAATTGAGAAGGAGAACCATCACTCGCCTGCCAAATGCCACCATGAGAGGACCCTAAATATTTTAGAGCGTAATACCTTGCTATAACTTGTAAAAGCTAAAGTTAGATTGAATTATTAAATTTCTTAAAAGACTTTGTGATGCTCTTATAAAGCAGAAGTCATTTTCAATTTCAAATAATTTTTGTAACCCCTTGGAAGAGACGATTCCGGCTACCATAGTCCAGGACCACCAGGAGTTGGATCGACATCAGCGGCTTATAAGAAGATTTTGACACGTGAGTGAAAAAATTGAATTAGTGATGGGCGCCCTTAGTGCTTCGAATTACCTAATAATCAAGCTAGCTCGTCGAAAGGGTTTTCTTATAAATTAAGAATTTAAATAAAAATACTTGCGCAAGTAAATATAGTATTAAAGGTATTTTATTAAAGGAAATGAATCAGTACATTTCAGAAAATTCTAACAAATCAAAGAAGTATAAATCTTGGCTATTAACTATTCATATATATCTTTAATTTTTGCAATAATTTGCGATAATTTGTTGTAGCTCTAATTCACTAGATGAATTGCTCTACTTATTCCATCAGGTGCCGAATCTTGCACCCTGAGATAATATATATTCAATACAAAGAAATCTACTGGATATTAGAGAATTTAATATATATATTTGGATTATTAGTTGCCAATTTATCAAGTTGATCTGAAGGAACCTATTTTTAATTGAATTGTCCCAGTCGACAGGTATTAGCAAGCTCATATCGCAGCTACATGCAAAAGGATGCATATGATTTTGAAATAAAGGCACATGGTAATGTTTCGTGCTATAAATCTAGAGTATAATGTTTAGCCTGTGATATTTTACTGATTCCAATTATTGTTCTATTTTTTATATTTTTATATTTTTATCGCTCTTTATATTTTTGCCTTGATCTATTTTTTGTATTATTTGTTAATATATGTATCAAATTGTTTATGGTGTGCAATTTATTTTTATTCCTCAACACTATAGGATAAGTACCATATATATATATATTTATTTTTTCAATGAATTACAAGAATTATAGGGGAAGCTAATACCTGGGCCTATAAAGATTTTTTGAGACTGTATCCTATTAAAAAACCACGACCTAATTTTACATTTATATCAAATATTTCATGCTCTACGACTGATGCCAAGCAGGAGGCTAATTGTTATTCAAATATAAAGAATAACGTCAGAGAAACATGCCGTACCAACGTGGGGCTGATGATGAGAGCTGAGCTCATTAAATAATTATTTGTAATCAAGTCAAGACCCATATTGAGGATAATAACTAAAGACAAGTCTAGTCATATTAAAATTTGTCGTGGATGGATAATGAAACTATAGATATATGAGTATTGAGGAAAACAGGCAAAGTAAACTTTGTATTACTTTTTGGGGAATCAATAGCTTCAAATAAATAGAAATTATATGTTTAAAGAGAATTTATATTATCGTTATTGTAAAAATATATTTTATAGAGAGAGATTTATTTTATAAGCCTAAACTGCTATTACTTTCCAGTCAAGAATATATATTATAAGCCGGTTAGAAAATAAGTCACAGTCTGTAAACTAGTCAGGAATCAATATTCAATATTGGGGGCGCTAGAGCATTATAAAAAACTTAGGTATAAATACCTTCTTCTTGGATATCCAAACACTTTGCACATAACTGTTTCACTGTAAGTCCCGGCTTGTGTCCCTTTTTTAAGCATTTTTGCATATTATTCAGAACTTTTTTAATTAGCATTTATCATATTTGACACAATGAATCACACTCCCGCAAACTCTGGAGTTTCATATATGTACGGCGGTTGCACAGATCCCACTTTGTCGACTCCCAGTACATCAAACCCCACCATGGTAGATGCCAATATGCCACGAGAAAGGGAACCAGGAAGTGTCGGGTCGATAGTCTTCGATCCACAAGGTCTGCAACCTCTATCATCCACTCGAATCGACGCCGCTGACACCATTGAATCAACGGATAGCAGAGATCAACTTTTGAAGGGGGCGAGGAGCAGCCTGCAGAACCCACATCTCCAGAGGCCGAGTCACATCTGAGCAAACAAAGTCTATTTTCAGTCACAGAGCTAGATCCATTTAAAAAGGTAATAATGGAACAAACTAGCAGTATGTTCAATATTATGTTACAAAACACAATGGATAACATGATGCAGGAGATTAAAAAAGAGATGCGGCAATAAAAGAGGCAAATAAGCAAACAGTGGAACAGGGCATGAAAGAGACAGCAGCGCTATGAAATCAGTAGAACGACGTTGGATACTATTGAGACTAAAGTAGAGAATCATAGGGAAGAATTAAAAGCAATGATAAATCTACAGAAAGAAAGTCAGGATAAAGTTACGGCAGGATTATCGGAAAGGTGGATACGGTTACCTGTGAACTAAACAAAGGATAGATAACCTAACCACACAAATCACTACACCCATTCAGGATTTAACAATAACATTAAGGCCGATTGCCATCAAGAATCAACAAACAAATTACTGTTGCCAATCAAAATTTAACGACTACAGTTGATAAAATATATAACAGTATTAAGAAATACAAAATAAACAGATTAATATGTCCACAAAATGAACCAACTGCAAGGTACATCAATCAAGACACAGAAACCTGTAAAGCTTTAATGGAACTCTACTAATTCAAAAATCCACTCTGACTCAATTAGATCAAGAAGTAAATGCTAATAAAATTACACATAATAGTCAATGGCAGATGGCACAGAAGAAATAACAGCATTAGAAAATTATATCCAACAACGACCTCAAGGAATTCAAGCAGATAACATCAACTCACATAGTATATTGCAAGGACTGGGTAAATTTGATAATACTGATCGCCATTTGCAACCTCAACCATTCATTGATCAGATAAAATTAGTACAAACTCTTGTACCTACCTCTTGGAGCATGTGGCGTCTTTGTTTGACTAGTTTATTGATTGGCGAACCCCTGATGTTCTTTCGGAGTAGAGCCCATGAATTTACATCATTGGATGAGTTTGTAGCTGTCTTCCTGGAACAGTATTGGAGCAGAAGTAAACAGTTGGACGTGCTAGCGGACATCATATCATGCGATTTCAACCCTAACTTAGACGGTGCATGTACCACTTTCGTCACTGCCCTACAGTTCAAAAATTCTCAATTGAGCGAGCCCATTTACGAATCGGCATTAGCAAGTATTATTCTGAAGAAACTACCGTATCAAGTTAGAATGGCACTCGCCACAAACCCATTACTGATTGCAAACAGCTAATAAATCATTTATATGGCATACAGTCTGTGATGGCAATGTCAAACCACCGTTCAGACCAAAGATACACACGAATCAACATAACTCAAAAAGTAATCATATAACAGCCAAAATTATGAACCGGTATCATATGATCGCTACCGATCTGCCCCTCAATTTGAACGCCGCTATAATTATAATCAAAATAACAGCTGGAATAATAGAAGTTTTCAAAATCGTCAAACAAACCATTATCCACAGCAAACCTATAGAAGAAATTATTATTATGACCGTGATCGATTAAACTCAAATAATGGTTACGCTCAGAATAATTACAACAAAATTACAACCGCCACCTCAACAAGTAAGCACAAATTATACATTAGCGCATGCAACAGGATTAACCAACAAAGACACAGAACCCACACCAGATAAACAACCACAAAAAACCGCCGCCCACCATGCCTTAAAACCGCCCTGTAAGCATTAACCCCTCTTGAGCCTTATATTCCCCGCCGACGATCCATCACCGCGGAAGAGCATCCCGCACATCAAGACCGCCACCATGTAAATCTCACCCCACACCCGCGCATCATCGACCCACAGCAGACCAAGGACCCGGACCAAGAGGACACATGCAGGACTGGAGAGCGCCCCCCGCAAGGCCCGAGACGGAAGCGCCCGAGGACACCGACGGCCGACATCAAGACGAGAGGACGCATTTGAGAAGAGGTACCAGCACCGCAAGCCCCGGAGGCGAAGAAACGAGGAACCGCGCGCGCGCATACCGGCCGCATGCACGTTTTAAACGCCCGAGGAGGATACCGGACCAAGACCAGAAGGAAGATACTGACGGCATGCATCCGCGGCACATACGCTTCAAGAGAGCCAATCAGCGATGTGACCGGAAAAACGGATCAAATTAATGGGATAAAACCGAAACATGCATGGATGATAATGATAAAGTGGACTACGTATTGAGTTTGATAAAGGATAAACGGTGGCTAATAAGATTGGAAGAATTAAAAAATAATATTAAGAAAGTGAAACTACCTGGATATCATGCTATTGAAAAGATGATAAATGTTTGTATATGATGTTTAATGTTTGTTATGATGGCTGTGATATTGATAAACGACTGTGTTGTGGATAGAATGGAAAAATTGTATTATTATTGATAAATGAACTACTATTGATGATGGAAATTTAATATTATAAAAATGTTTATTGTTGTAAGCCTAATGAGTTATAATGAGCCGAAATCAAGAATATTAGATGAAAATAAGAGGAAAGATGAATTAAAATTACAGGATGATTGGAAAAAGAATGGATTGGAAGGAACTACCATTAATGAATCAAGGACTTGTTTAAAAAAGTATACAAGATACCGGGGTTTTATATTCATGAAGATAAATTAATAATAGGACAGCCTCAACAATCAACAGCAGATAACCTAACCGGCCTCGTAGCTATAACAAGCAGAAAGCCAAAAGATACGGGAAAGCCACGAAATTTCTACAAACCATATCACAGAATTTGAAATAAATACGAAAAGTAATCAAGGAAAACACCACTATCAAAGAATTACTGACCTATCATGATAAATTTAATATTGAGTTGGACCGCATGGCAATAATCCAATGTTTTTATTTCTCCCAACTGTTCAAAGCCTGCAACAAGCAAAAGAATAATTTTTAATTATGTAGTTAAATAATATACATCAAATAAAAAAGGACACAAGCGGGGATAGAATATTTAAAATTTGTTAATTACCTTTAAAGAGAAAAAATGTAGCAGTTAGGTTAATTGCGAGATTCGACAACCAGTTCTGACGTAAGCAGTATGAATATAGAGACAGCGACCAGCTGAGCAAAGCCACCCAAATCACATAATGTAACGTCTGTTGAACACATGATTATGAAAAAGTATGTAACCCAAAATGTTATTCATTATTGTTATTTATTGTATTTATCAATGTTAATATATTATTTATATGTTTTATATTTATTACCGTTAGTTTGCCATGTTTATACCCTGAAAAAACCTAAAATGAATGCTAGTTACCTAAAACCAAAGAACCATTAGCAAAAGAAAAGTATTGTACCTGATGTATAGAATTATTTATATTAAGACCTAGGAATTACTATAAAAAATAAGCCCAGAATTTTGTACATCAAAATTATTGTTTGAAAAGAATCATTATGAGAATCAAGAATGTGTGTAGTTAGGTTGGCGGCCCTGCGAGCGGCGAATTTAAAAATACTATGTTCTAAGCGTTGTAAGGAGGAATGTGTCTAGGGATTATATTTATGATATTTTTTGTGTGTTGAGGAGGAGAATTTGTAATTGTATTTGAGAGAGGTCTAGGGAGGTGCAGCAGATAGATCTGCAAACTATGATAAAAGTTTGAGAGTATAATTAATAAATAAAGTATGGAATATATTGATGTATTGAAGGGTGGATTTTCATTAAAACATTGTGATTCTCGAATATTTTGAATTCAAATCCAGGGGCGCGTGTAATGTATTTGAAATTTGGGTAGATGTAAAAATCCCTAGCTGAAGTACTAATAGGTCTGAGTGAAGTGACTGGCTAATATCGCCAATGAGATAACAATAAAGATTAGATAGCATCAGCTTGTTCTGGCTAAACGGTACAATAACCTAAAAAGGAATTGGAATAATTTTTTGCTAATATAATAATATTATATAAAATTTTTGAAGATTGAGGTTAGGTATGAACATTCAGTGATCGGCGACCTAACGATCGACCGAGCCAAGCAATGTAGAATCTGACCAAACCCCTTGGCAGAGATCTATTGCAGCAAAACGGTAATTTGGAAGAACAAATGGTCACGTGGCTAACTATTAGGAAGCATGAAATAAATAATAGTATATAGAATATTAACTAGCATGTAGAGAGCATACTTAAAAAACTAATAAAAATAATTAAATGTATCCAGGAAATAGGAGGTTACCAAGCGCATGAATACTGAAACAATTTGCATGCACCAATCACAAATGGCAGTTAATAGGCGGCAATAGTATGCCAATTCAAAATATTTATATATATTTCTATAAATGATTGGGATTTATGTAAAAATGTAATATAGTCTATGTTATGGATATGGCCCCTAAGGCAAAGAAATTATTAAACATACAACATAAGTAATAACTTAATATTTAAGTACAATCTATTTGAACCTTAAATGGTGGAGGACTAGGATATTCAAATTTTATGTAAATTTGAAAGTCGGAAGTAAGAATTGTAAAATTGAGAAGGAGAACCATCACTCGCCTGCCAAATGCCACCATGAGAGACCCTAAATATTTTAGAGCGTATACCTTGCTATAACTTGTAAAAGCTAAAGTTAAATTGAATTATTAAATTTCTTAAAAGACTTTGTGATGCTCTTATAAAGCAGAAGTAATTTCAATTTCAAATAATTTTTGTAACCCCTTGGAAGAGACGATTCCGGCTACCATAGTCCAGGACCACCAGGATTGGATCGACATCAGCGGCTTATAAGAAGATTTTGACACGTGAGTGAAAAAATTGAATTAGTGATGGCGCCCTTAGTGCTTCGAATTACCTAATAATCAAGCTAGCTCGTCGAAAGGTTTTCTTATAAATTAAGAATTTAATAAAAATACTTGCGCAAGTAAATATAGTATTAAAGTTATTTTATTAAAGGATATGAATCAGTACATTTCAGAAATTTCTAACAAATCAAGAAGTATAAAATCTTGGCTATTAAAACATATTCATATGATCTTTAATTTTTGCAATAATTTGCGATAATTTGTTGTAGCTCTAATTCACTAGATGAATTGCTCTACTTATTCCATCAGGTGCCGAATCTTGCACCCTGAGATAAAATATATATTCAATACAAGAAATCTACTGGATATTAGAGAATTTAATATATATATTTGGATTATTAGTTGCCATTTATCAAGTTGATCTTAAGGAACCTATTTTAATTGAATTGTCCCAGTCGACAGGTATTAGCAAGCTCATATCGCAGCTACATGCAAAAGATGTATAGGATTTTAAAATAAAGGCACATGGTAATGTTTCGTGCTATAAATCTAGAGTATAATGTTTAAATGTTTAAATGTTTAAATGTTTAAATGTTTGAATGTTTGAATATTAAAATTTTTAAAAATGTTTTAAATGTTTGTGTTTTTAATGTTTAAATGTTGTAAATGTTTTGAATATTTAAATGTTTAAATGTTTAAATGTTTAAATGTTTAATGTTTAAATGTTTAAATGTTTAAATGTTGAAATGTTTTAATGTTTAAATGTTTAAATGTTTAAATGTTTAAATGTTTAAATGTTTAAATGTTTAAATGTTTAAATGTTTAAATGTTTGAATGTTTAAATTTTTAAATGTTTAAATGTTTAATGTTCAAATGTTTAAATGTTTAATGTTTAAATGTTTAAATGTTTAAATGTTCAAATGTTAAATATTTAAATGTTTAAATGTTTAAATGTTTAAATGTTTAAATGTTTAAATGTTCATTCTGCAAATAAAGCACGAATTATTTATGAATTGCTCATTGAATTTTGAGGTTACACTTTGTTTACTGCCGATCAGATGTTTAAAGCAGCTCGAACGCAGCTGACTGACTCAAAGTATTGTCAAATGTCATGCCGGTTTCATCATGCAAGGTATAATATCATTTCTAAAAATTATAAAACTATCAATAAAGGACCAAGAATTTCGAATAAAAAAAAAAAAAATAAAAATGTTATATCATTGTTGAAATTATTTATTATTTAAGAAATTATATTATAATGTCAAGTCTTATTGTAACTAACTTAGTCATAGCATGAACAGCATATTATTGATAAAAACAGCAGAAATTAATTATAACAGTCTCAAACATAATAAAAATTGTATAAGAATATTAATTTATTAACTATTATTTCAACTGAACCACATGGTGATTGAATCTCGTTGGCAAGCCTAAGCCAATCATAGCGCATAGAAATAGCACCAAAAAGGTGATCGTTTGAAAACAACACATGTTAATCTACTATCAGACAACAAACCTGCATTATCATATACGCTAGCACATATACATTGTATGAGAGGAACTATGTCTAGAAGATTAAGCAGTTTTAAGAATTATATAAATTGAGTTATTATTGTAATTAAAGGAATTATATTCTATTGCTTGCCACTGACGTCATGTCTACGTCACAATCGTTCTACCAATGGCAAATTTTTATGCAAATTTACTACACCGAGATTCTCAGAAGAAAGGTCTAGCCAAGAAGCTTAGAGAAAAAGACTTCACTTCCCTTTTGAAATCCTCACCGTTCAGATCTCGTTATAGTTACCAAGACCTATCTGTAAGATTTTCGTTCGATTTTATATGTTTTATTTGTGAGCCAATATTTTAGGCTATTCTATTTGTTATTCGTGAATATATGTTCATCAATCGATATATTAAAAGTTTAAAGTTAAATCATCCCCCAATTAATTTGGTGAAGGAAATATTAAATTAAAATTCCCCACGTGCTGAGACCAAAGCCTGGATTGCTGCCGATCAAACGATTTTGATCCAAAGAAGAAAACCACGACCGCCAAGGAATTTCACGTGAGTTATAAGTTTAAAGGGGCCCCAATCTACGCTTCGAAAATATTTCAGTGCAGAAAAATATAAAATTTTCTTCGTTAAATTATTGGCCATGCCGACAAGCGCTTTTAGTTATTAAGAGCCTAGAATTCATTCATATAGAATTTCTAAGAATTTGTAGTAGATTAACTATCCTCTGCTGCCAGAACCACGACCCCGAACAATTTTAAAGAACATTTTTTTATTCATTTTTCACTATTTTTTTCAAAACTGTTAACTTTTATCAATCGTAAAATTTTGTCGGATCATGCATGGTTTCATGCAAATACAATAAATTTGCTAATCATTTTTGTTAATGTTAAACCACTTTCAATCTGTAAACCATATTCTGAATCTGCACTGTGAGATCATATATTTTATTATAATATATTTCAATTTTGTTAATTCATTTTCTGAGTTCAATTATTTCTTAAGCCTGTCAATTATTGTGTCTGATACGTTCTATCTCATCAAGAACTGATCGAATACGATCATTGAAATAATTGAATTAAGCTGGATATTGGAACAGGTCTAAGTGGATGTAGTGAGTGGGGTCAGATCGAGATATTTGTCCTTTGTCCTTACCTGCTCATATATCAGCTTTTATCTGTTACCAACCTCGACTTAGGAGCGAATACATCAACAGTACAGCAGATGCAGCCAGAGATCATATAATTTCCTACAATAGAGCTTAAAACCCGACAAGACTCTGTTCTCGAAATATATTCCGAACGATATCTGGTCTTTGCACCCTATCTTAATCTTCGGAACTTATTAGAGACGCAGTCCCGTAAATTATCTACATCGGGATTTTTGCTCGACCTGTATGATTTTGTATGCTCATTCTTCACAGGTAATAATTTTAAGGTATCAGTATTCAGTGTTTAGCGTCCGCTACACTACTTTTAAAAATTTCATCACCATACAATCTGTCATTAGAAGAATCAAGGGTGAGCGAGCGTTTAGGCCTCCTGCGATTCCGACAATTGTATTGAATCTTGTAGTGAGTCAATCAGTCTGGTGTACACTTAGCGTCCACGCACGCAGTTACAAAATTTATAACCTCAACACCGTTGATTCAGTGCAAGATTCACCCTACGTGTATCAAAATATCCTTGGAGGTGAGAGTGACTCCCCCAGGAAAAGCTTTACATAATTTGCCAGCCCAACGTGAGGCATTTAAAAAAACAGCACTACAATGTTTAAATGTTTAAATGTTTAAATGTTTAAATGTTTAAATGTTTAAATGTTAAATGTTAAATGTTTAAATGTTTAAATGTTAAATGTTAATGTTTAAATGTTTAAATGTTTAAATGTTTAAATGTTAAATGTTTAAATGTTAAATGTTTGAATGTTTAAATGTTTAAATGTTTAAATTTTTAAATGTTTAAATGTTTAATTTTTAAATGTTTAAATGTTTAAATGTTTAAATGTTAAATGTTTAAATGTTTAAATGTTAATGTTTAAATGTTAAATGTTTAAATGTTTAAATGTTTAAATGTTTAAATGTTTAAATTTTAAATTTTTAAATGTTTAAATGTTTAATGTTTAAATGTTAAATGTTTAAATTTTTAAATGTTTAAATGTTTAAATGTTTAAATGTTTAAATGTTTAAATGTTAAATGTTTAAATGTTTAAATGTTTAAATGTTAATGTTTAAATGTTTAAATGTTTAAATGTTTAAATGTTTAAATGTTAAATGTTTAATGTTAAATGTTTAAATGTTTAAATGTTTAAATGTTTAAATGTTTAAATGTTTAAATGTTAAATGTTTAATGTTTAAATGTTTAAATGTTTAAATGTTTAAATGTTTAATGTTAAATGTTTAAATGTTTAATGTTTAAATTTTAAATTTTTAAATGTTTAAATGTTTAAATGTTTAAATGTTTAATGTTTAAATGTTTAAATGTTTAAATGTTTAATGTTTAAATGTTTAAATGTTTAAGTTTAAATGTTAAATGTTTAAATGTTTAATGTTTAAATGTTAAATGTTTAAATGTTTAAATGTTTAAATGTTTAAATGTTTAAATGTTTAAATTTTTAAATGTTTAAATGTTTAAATGTTTAAATGTTTAATTTTTAAATGTTTAAATGTTTAAATGTTTAAATGTTAAATGTTTAAATGTTTAAATGTTTAAATGTTAAATGTTAAATGTTTAAATGTTTTTGACAATACTAAATATTGCAAAATATTCCATAAGGTAATGTATACGGGACGTTTGACAAAGTTTGAATAAAAGCACCTGAATAGAGATTAGGGTTTATTGCCGACGATAAAAAACCTTCAAATACATATTTCAAGTATTCAACTCGTTGAAAACACATAATAAGAGAGGGAGCTAGAATGAGAGTAGACTTGGAAAAATATAGAGGACATTTCATGTGAGAGTTACACCAATTTATAGCAGTCTCTCAGTATGACACGTGAACTTATAGTATTATTTAGCTTTTTGCCTCGTAGCTCTAATACAGTGGTTGTATGGAAACCATAGCAAACAAGCTCTCAACTGCGGGGTCAGGAAGATGGGCTTTGTCTACGGGCTGAACGCCTGAGCCGAAGAGCATCACTCCTTCAGCATCACTCACCTGTCTATCCTCTTACCAGCGCGGTCGAGCTTCGGTTTCCCGCCACTGGCTTCAGCACCAGCGCCGGTCATATTGAATGTATTGCTCTTGAGCTCCTGTTTCTTGCGGTTAACTCTGTAGAGCACGTTGATAAGCCAGTAGCTAATAACAGTCAACAGAAGGCAGGGGAAAATCTTGATGAGCACCGCATAAACCCACAGATTGACGATGTAGAGCAGACCGTCGTCCTCCTTAGCGACCTGCGACAGGTCGATGTGGTAGAGCACCACCACTCCGGACTTCTCGAGCACCTTGGTCGATCGGATGCTGAAGTTGAGATAGGACGGAGCGCAGATCAAGAGGGGCAGCAGGAAGGCGGCACTCAGCGCCTGCTGGCATCGCTGCTCCGAGCACAATATGTGACTTTGCTGCGGGTATCTGCAAAACAAACAACAATACATGTTCGAAAACTACATACGAATACTTAAGAAACATCGATCTAAGAAACGATTACAGATTAAAAAGATGAATGAGCAATACAAAGTAATAGTGGGGGAGCTAAATTGGTGAAAATCAATGATATAATCGTATTATGTGTGCAGCAAACAGTGTGCTATGTTATAGCTGAATTGAACTTCAAACAGCGCAATGAACCGCGCAACCGACGCGCATCGCGCCATGCAAAGAACATAATTAAAACTCATTTGTTAACCATTCGATGCGTCGTTCTCCGAACCGTTCGTCATTCTGTCTGCCCCTTTTCGAACCGTTCTCCACGCCAATCACCGAATGCTGAACTTCTTAGCCAATCAGAGCCCTCTTTGAAAATTTGCCGTGCAGCATGATCTTCCATTTTGGTTATCCATCACAAGTGGAAAACATGTGAACACATTCGCGAACAAGGATATAGAGGTGAAGACCACTTCTTATTCAAATTAGTTCATTTTTTAACAATTTATTGCCATCTATAATATGATATAGGAAAGAAATGGCTTATACACGTATGGGTTAGGAAATTCACGAATGACACATCATCACGTCTCAACTACTGAACTGATATAGATTCTTAATATATCAAGAATGCTTATATGCCTATTTTCAATCCATGAAGATTCCAGTAGGTCAAGTTTTCAGTTTTTTTTTTTTTTTTTTTAATCACATTACTATTGCTATCTAGTCTTGAGACTAATGAGCAAATTTTATCAAACCTAATTTACTAATTGTATATAATATGGACTACAGTGAAACTCTCTTTAGAATTTCTTACTGCTACCTACTAATAATTATTATGTACATCTATTAACTGTACTACTTAAGCTAGATTTCACTCAATCACTGCTCTGCTTTTTCACTAGACACCACTTTCACTGCACACCAATTCAAATGGTTTCCTTCTTTTCAGTCTCCGCACCAACCCTCCGTTGTCTAGCAGCTGGATTGCTTCGACGTTCGTGTGTTGGTGGAGCCGTTCTTCATGACTTTCTGCATACCTTTGAATCTCACAGGATACCATGTTGACTCCCAGGTCCCTATGGATGTCGCTGTTCCGCACATACCAGGGAGCATCAACGATGTTTCGGAGCACCTTGTTCTGGAATCTTTGTATGATGGTGACGTTGCTCTGTTTGGTGCAGCCCCATAGTTGTATTCCATAGGTCCAAACAGGTTTGAAGATCTGCTTGTAGAGGAGCAATTTGTTTGGTATTGAAAGTGATGAGTTTCTTCCAATAAGCCAGTAGAATTTCTTGTATTTTATGTTCAGTTCTTCTTTTTTCTTTTTGACATGCTCTTTCCAGCGAAGCTTAGCATCAAGAGTCATACCTAGGTATTTAGCTTGATTTTCATGTGGTATATTAATTCCATTGATGTTGATTGGAAGGTACACAGCTCTCTTGTTGGTGAAGTTAACATGAATCGACTTTTCCTCATTGAGCTTCATTCTCCACTTTTTGGTCCAGTCTTGTATCTTGTTGACAGATCTCTGAAGCTTCGCTGTTGCAATACCAACATCACTGTCTACTGCTAGTAGGGCGGTGTCATCTGCGAACGTGGCTGTGGTATTCTCCTCCAAATTAGGGATATCACTAGTGAAGAGAAGATAAAGGACTGGTCCTAAAACACTTCCTTGCGGAACTCCTGCTTTTATCTCTCTTAGATCAGAATATGAATCTTCATATTTGACTCTAAAGTACCTTCCTGTCAAATATGATTGCAATATTTCTGTAAATTGCTTAGGAAGCATTTTCTTCAGTTTATAAAGAAGTCCCTCATGCCATACTTTGTCAAAAGCTTGCCCTATGTCGAGAAAAACTGCTGAACAAACCTTTTTTTCTTCCAAGCTCTTCTCTATTATATTAACTATCCTATGTACTTGATCAATTGTGGAGTGTTTTTTTCTGAAACCAAATTGATGATTAGGAATTAAT
Source organism: Nilaparvata lugens (assembly GCF_014356525.2). NCBI lineage: Eukaryota > Metazoa > Arthropoda > Insecta > Hemiptera > Delphacidae > Nilaparvata > Nilaparvata lugens. Next base: position 42,179,744 of record NC_052505.1, on the reverse strand, counting down.
TGCTTTCTCTCAATTATTGGCTTGAGTCTACTCAATAATATCCTCTCAAACAACTTTGATAACACAGGTAACAATGAAATTGGTCTGTATGAAGCTACTTCATGTGGTTCTTTTCCTGGCTTGAGTAACATTATAACTTCAGCTACTTTCCAGACTCCTGGTACAAATCTGAGTCTGAATGAAGCATTCAGGATGTTTGTTAGCTTGATGAGTGCTTTCCTTGGTAGATGCTTCAGGACTAAGCCAGTTATCAGGTCAAATCCTGGAGTTTTCTTAGCATTCATAAGTTTTATTTCCTTTCTCACTTCTTCTACTGAGACATTCATTAGTTCTTGATTTTCCTGCATGATGTTACCTTCAATTTCTAGATCTTCTTGAGCTGCAACGTTTGGCTGGAAGACATTCACAAGATGATCAGCAAATGCCTGTGCCTTTTCTTCATTATTCTTGGCCCATTGTCTATTCAGTTTCCTAATAGGGGGAACTTGTTGGATGGGTGTTTTTATTTTCTTAGAAGCCTTCCATAGTGAGTAATCAGTGTTGCCTTGTCCTGTCAAATTACTCAAGTAACTGTTGATTGATTCATTTTTAATAAACTGTATCTCTCTTTTCAGTTCCTGTGTGAGAGTATTCAGTAATCTTTTATCTTGAGGAGAACGTGAATGCGATAATTATTTCCTACTGTTCTTCGTTTCCTAGTCTGCGGAGTATTACACCAGGCTGCCTGTTGTATATCAGTAACAAATTTTTCCAGCTCCTCATCTATTTGATCTGCAGTTGTTAATGGTGAATTCAGGTTAATTCTTTCCTCCAACACTTGCTGAAAGCCATCCCAATCTGTATACTTATTAACTAGTGTGGGATGATTATTTTTTTTTGTAAAATAGTGTCACTCAACTTCAGAATAATTGGAGAGTGGTCTGAATTGAGATCAAAACTTTCCTCTACTTGCAAATAGTTTACTGAAATGTTTTTGATTATGAAAAAGTCTATGAGATCAGGTATCTTACTTGTATCTGTAGGCCAATAAGTTGGTTTTCCAGTTGAAAGAGATTCACATCTTGACTCTCTTACAGCTTCGTAAAGTACCTTGCCCTTATGAGTTGTTAATCGTGATCCCCAATGAATGTGTTTTGAATTGAAGTCACCGCCAAGGATAAATCTCGTTCCCAACATATCAAACATTGATAGATGATCTTCTTTTCTGAATGAATATCGAGGAGGACAGTAGACAGCTGCAACTACAAATCGATAATTAACTGCTTCCACACATACTCCTATCAATTGAATTCGTTCAGTTTCTAATTTAACGTGTTCATTATGCTGAATGCTCTCTTTGATTATGATTGAACTCCCCCCTCTCGCAACATTGTTGGGATGTAAGGCGTGGTAGGTCCTGTAACCTTTAAATTTTATGTAGGACTGTTTTGTAAAGTGAGACTCAGAAATGAGACAAATATCTACATTATCTATGTTTAGAACTGCTTCCAATTCCAGTTGTCGTTGTAAGAGTCCATTTGCGTTCCATTCCATTATGTTTAGTGAACGAATCATTTTGGTTTTTGTTGTCTAATTTCTCGATGCGAGATTGAAGGGATGAAATTATTTTCTCTTGTTTATCAAGTTTAGATAAGATGAGCTGTAGGATTTGTGAGGTGTCTTTTACTTCTTCATTTTTCTTCATCTGCGATTTATTTTCTTTGGATACGATTTCGGCGAAAGTCATTCTCTTTTCTGTGGGCCTACTTTGATGTTGAGTGGGCCTACTTTGAGGATTAGCCACATTGAGAATCGACAACATTTTTTGATGTTATATTCTTACTGGCTACCCTACTCGAGTTACGTATTTTTTGCAACTCAATTGCTACAGAGCAACCACGGTAGCTTGCAGGATGAGCTTCACCACAATGAATGCATTTCGGTAGTGCTTCACTAGGTTTCGTACACTCCTTTGATGCATGTTTTCCAGCGCACTTCACACATCTGGCCTCCTTGTTGCAATAAGCCTGAGTGTGGTTGAAAGCCTGGCAACGCTTACATTGAGGTATTAGATTAACTTTCTTCAATGCTTCAACTTCTACTCTGCAACCCAGAATATGTTTAAGTTCAAAAACCTTCTTAACATTCTCTTCTGCGCTGAACGAAACCATGAACATGTCTAATGGTTCTTTAGTTTTCCACTTCAACTTATTCACTACATCTACCACTAGCAATCCCTTAGCCTTTAAGTCCTCCATTATGGATTCTATACTACAGGAGTGATGAAGTTTTTTTATCATCACTCTTATGGGTCTCACCTGTTTGTTTTCATACGAGTGCCAGTTGAAACCATCGTTGATTAATTCTTTTGTAATATTTCTGTACGTTTCTGAATCTACTGAATTTACTTTGAAAGTCTCTCTACTCAAGAGCTTTATTCTAAATTTTTCATCTGAAGTCACTTTTTTCAAACTTTTATGAAGAGACTCCAGGCTCTTTATACCATCCACTATGATTGGTGGCGGTGGCGTTTCTTTCTTCTTGTTCTTTACTTCCTCACCTTTATTCTTCTGCAATGAGGTGATTTTGTTCAACTGACGATGGTTACCAGTAGGCTCATTCTTTGGTTCAGGAGACAAAGTACTATTTAGTTTCCTCTTCTTTGTAGTACGTTGTTACGGGCCCTGATCCACTCAGTCTCTTTTGCCAACTCCTCCTCATTAGTTGAGTAGTTTTCAGCAACTGCTGGACTGCATGGTTGTTGAATGTTCTGTTCTATTTTTTGAAATCGCAATTCTAAGTCTTCAATTCTCCGCTGAAGTTCTACGTTGCTCTTCTCTAGCTGCTTTCTCTTCTCATCCGACTCCTTCCAGGCGATGAAGAGTGCATGCTCGGCGGCTGAATGGAGCTTATTTGATTTAATATAACGATCCGGTGAACACTGGATCTCTGATGGTTTGGTGGTGTCCATGTTCTCGATGTTGCATTCCTCGTCTTCTTGCTCTTCAAACTCTGGGGCAAGAAAACTGGGTAGTTTCAACAATTTTCCACTTGACGTAGCCATAGTCAATAATTTGCGAACATACTTTTCGAAAAGCCCTCGTACTCACTCACGATCGCGGAAACGCGAGCGCGAACGAAAATTGAAGGCCGCGCGAAAGTAGCCGCACTTCGATTGCATAAAGACGGCGGATTTTAACCGAAATTTGATGCAATGTTTTGTTCCACTTAAATACCGTGAACAATCAACTGCTGACTCACTACTTCTACTGCACTACACTACGAGTATGTCTGCACTGTATGAGAGCTAACGCGATACTGAATGTTTTATTTGTTTTCTCAATGTAAATTATAGTTGGAGCTGAAAAATTAGAAACTCAAATGATAAATAGAAAGTAAAATCCAAGTTGAATTTAGTTTTAGATAATGTTCTCTATCACAATTTAATCATAGAAATGTTTAAGTGAAAATGTTGGGCGCAAACCTTCTGCCATGAGGAGACAAATAAATTTATGAAAAGCTTGATAGCTTGAATAGTGATCTGATATTTGTTACACGTTTTTATTCTAAGACATAATATGTCTTAGACTAATTTTTAATGTTTCTTCAATCGGCAGGAAAACTTTGGTTTTTCAAAGTTATCTTACTCCCTTATTTTGGGGTATTTTCAGAAATCAAGATAAATAACCTACCAAATTTCCTACACGAATACAGTGTAAGTTGTATTATAATAGCTACAGTACTTACGTACTGTATAGTACAGTTCCTGTTCGTTTCTACCGTATAATTATATGATAATAGAAAGCTTTATTAAAAACAGCCACAACTTCCTTGTTTTCGGATATTTTCGAAAACGGGACTTACGCTTTAAAGAATTTGGGGTCGCTGAATCCAAATCCGAAATCAGAAATCTTCTATCTATATTTCTAAGGAAGTTAGACTTTGAGAAAAAAGTGATGAGTCATACTTTGAGCAAACGGCGGCGTAGTTGTTAGATCTTGCCTCTGCTTGCCTCGAGGGGAAAAGACGTGACAAAACGAGGTTCCTGGATAGGAGTCACCATGTGAAAGACACGATTTGACTCAATGTACTTCGACAAAAAAACGTGAACACTGTTCAGTGTTCAAGTTGCACGTCTCCTATCGTGTGAAAGTAGCCTTAGGCCTCTTTCACACGAGAGCCTACTGTACAGTGTTGTAGAGCTCTTTGATCTCCCTTGTGATATTGTAAATAGTTTCTTCCAAGCTGACTGATATATTCATATGATCACTGGAATTTTTATGCTATATTGATTGATGTTTAAAAGTGTGTTGTAACCTGTAATCGTTATATTTATTGAGATGTATATAAATATGTCAATGTAACGTAATCCATATGTGACATAGCCCACTGTACTATTTCAAGTATTTTTCAGCTGATAAATATATTTCTATTCATATTTATTTATACTTTCAAGACTTCTGCTGGCCTTATATTAATGACGCGTCTCAGTTGGCAGTTCAGTTGAGAAACTGCAGTGGAGCGTTCGCTATTTCTTATCGTGACAGAGATATGATAAAGTGATAATATACCTTCGTAGTTGTTTATACAGTTCTTATTCTTTGTGACAGTTACTCCTATACAGTTATTTATACTAGCTAACTTACGCTTGTGATATTTCTGTGTAATTTATTGGGTATTTTCCCAGTTTTTAGTTGTGTCTAGTTTTACTCCCGTGTGTTACAGGGTTATAAGTAATAAATCTCATCATTATAAATTGCCTCAAGTGTGCTATTGGTGTAGAAACCCGCAACAATAGCTTTCACCTAGACCTTTCTCATATGAATCCCTCATCAACTTACATAGAGTATCATATTAAGTAGTTGACTTCTTTTTATTCTTAGCTATGTTATCATTCGCCTCATTCTTATTCGTAATTCTCCTCACCTCATTCTTGGAATGTTATTTGTAATTTCTTGATTCCTCTCTTATTATTTACTCATATTGTATATGGTTTCTAGTATAAATAGTATTGTCTCTAGTATTCAGTATATTCAGTTTCTCATAACATGTTTTTTCCTTATCAATATAGATTTTTTTCCTTGTATTCCTTTCTCTCAATTTTCAATTTCTTTGTATAGTGATTATTGTAACTTTTTTGATTGGTGAGCATTTTTGGGATTCACCCGTGTGCTCCCATATTGTTGTAAATGAATGAATAAATAAATCATACGTCAACTCAATTTTTATGGTTCCTATCGATTCAAAATGGTTGATCAACTATTATATCACAAGAAAGTAATATGTTAAGAGAATTCAAACCAAATAACATCCTTATCATACTTGGAAAAATCATTCATTGAAACATAATGTCCGGTTGCACAAACGCCTGTTAAATTTAATCATGATTAAATTTCACGAGAATCAATCAGATAAGGTTTTTCTGAGAAGAAGACTTCTCTGATTGGTTCTCGTGGCATTCAATTGGGATTGAAAGTTAACAGACTTTTGTGCAACTGGGTGTTATGGAGTGGAAATTGGTAAAATAAATCAACATAACAGATGTTTCATTATTGGAAAATATTCACAAGGTGACTGCATTTTTTTGGTTGAATTCGCTGCGCGGTTCGCTGATTATTCCCGAAAAATATTCTGAAACGAGTATAGGATATAATGATCCTCTGTTTTCTTCCTTCCCCCCATTTCTCCCTTCCCTTTTTTCCTCATTACTTCTCTTCTCTTCTTTGCCTGCCTATTACATGGGAAACCATAGTTGGCTAGGTATCTTCCTCTCTTTTTTCTCTTCTCAAACACACCCAACCACAAAGCCCATGGTTATAACATAGTAGCAGAAACCCGTGCTCCGCAAGGATCTTTTTCAAAAGTTGACAAACTGAAAACTTGACTTAATGAAATTTTGAAGAATAAAATAGTTCTATAACCATCATTGGAATCTATATGCAAAATTTCAAGTTAATTAGTCCAGTAGTTGTAGTTCAGACGTGATGATGCGTCAAACATAATTTTCCTATCCCGTACGTGTATAAGCCAACTCTTTAATTTATCATAGATAGTTGGTTGATGGATGGTTGGCATGACTGCCTTGGTCTGAATGGTATTGTCACAATAAGCTCTATAAAAATTGTTGAAATTATCAGTTAATTATTTTCTAGAGGTGTTAAATTTCACTCATATCAGTAACCAAACATAATCGTTCATAAGTGTTCTTACCGGTGACGTGCGTGAAAATTCGTGTGAAAAATGTGAGTATTCGCGGAATGATCCATATTCAAATTCAAACAATTTGTTAGGTTAACACATCATCTCAGTTTTTGTCAGTGTTTCGATTGTTGGTTCCTGTCAATTACAACCAGCTGTGTTTTGGGTATAGAAGCAGAACAACAACTAACTGTTTACCGGTTCGGTTTCCGATTATCTAGCCTAAGGAACAAGAATCTTATCTGTTATCTTCTTTCCCACTCAGACAACATTGGCCGGCTTGCGTGAGCAACAGTAGCGTCCTAATGGTTGCCATGACAACCCACCGTAGTACTTATCAGCTTCTAGCTCGCAATAAGTCTTCTAAAAGGCGGGCGATTTTTGAATCCTACTTCTTCCTTCCACAACAATATTCAGGAGCTTTCTCTGCCCGCCTTGACTGCTCTCTCGGCAAATATCTTCTACATTCCTTCCAGTATCATCCTACTCTCTATAATCCCTACCAATCTCATAGAAAATGACGACACGCCGTAGACTCGAGAAGTTGATTCAAGGTGTTCAATCTGATTTGAAAAATTTGAAAGATGACTTATATAATGAAACAGTAATAGATTTGGCCGTATATAAGCATTAGAGGAACTCTCTCAGTTTTTGCGGAGAAATATTCCAGTGAGGCTATAATTGACCTGATTCCAGATTTAGTTGGAGTCCTAAATAAACTTAACAGCTCTTTATCAGATAACAACAAATTGATTGATGATCTGGAGAACCTATCGGAAGAAAATAAACAATTATCGAGACAATTGGAGGTAGAAAGAAACAGAAGAAAGGAATGTTTCTAAGACTCTCTGTGCAATGAAGAGAGGGCAGAAGAGGAAATAAATTCCTTAAAAACGCGTATAGCATATCTAGAAGCCACCAATTCGGATTTGATTAATGAGTTGAAGATAAATTCTGAAAATAAAATTCTTGAAGTGAATAGGGTAGAAGCTGTGGAATGTAAGACTTTGGTTGACGTATCAACTCAAACAAAAACTGAAATGACATGTGCAAATTGCTCAAATCTTCACGAAAAATTGAAGGGTAAAGAGCTTGAATTGATAGAGTTGAGGCAGCGTCGTTGGGAAGATAGCGTAGAGATGGAGGAAAAAATTAAGAGGGCTTTTTTAGGGTGAGAAAATAATAACTTGGCTTCTCAAACATTGAATGTTTCCGTTAGTGCTATAGATCCAACTGAACAAGGTGGGAAATCCTATAGAACCAGCCAATCTATGAATGAATCCAACTCACGAAAACCTAGTCATTCAAACGTGAATTCGTATAATAAAAAAGTTAAAATAAGATGTTTCTCGGACAGTCAAGGAAGGCAGGTTGCTAACAGAACCCGGTCAATGAGTAATCATCAAGTTTTCGATATGTTGAAACCAGGAGCGAAATTCGAAAAAGTCACCGAAGATTGTAAAAGTATATGCCACGATATGAGCAAGCGAGACCTTGCGGTTATTATAGCCGGAACAAAAATGATGTGGCTTGCAATGAAGCTGATAGCTTGATCCAATCGTGCAAACGGAGAATCATGGACCTGCAGCACACAAATGCTTTAATCTTTTCAATTCCGCACCGACATGATCTGCCTCGATGGTCTTGTGTGAATAAGGAAATCGCTAAAATCAATGCACGTTTGAAACAAATATGTAAACATTTCTCTCATGTTTACTTTTCGGATTTGGGTTCTTTGGGGCGACGATTGCATACATCTCATGGTCTTCACCTGAGCAATCCGGGGAAAAAATATGTTGCGGACACCATACTGAAGATCGCTTCGGGACTCAGTGACACCACAACAGAGACACCTGCTCATCCAATACCATTGAAGTTTGGACAATGTAGTGAAGATCGTAATCATTTCACCAAACATGGCCTACATTATAGGATGTCTGCTAAGAGAGTGCTGGGAAGGGCGATGAGTCAACATGTGAGGAGTATCCACAAGTAGATTGTGAGTGACTGCTCTGTGACTGTGATGAGTGAATCGGATAGTAGACGGTCGGAGCAGCTTTACTTCCCGAAAATGACTGATTCTCCGATCCTTCAAAATTTGGGATCCTGTTCTGTCACTCCAGATTCGCCCTATTACACTACTGTATCTGACTCATATGCTGATATCAGTAATAGTCGTCCAGCTGAAGAGGAGATTCCAGTCGCGGTGTTAACGAGAATACCTTTTTTAGAAAACATTCAGTCAAAATAGAAAGATTTCTTGCATGTATCAACTTGAATAAACTTAGTACATCGCATGTTACAAGGCATAAAGTTCCATTCATATCTGATTTGCCGGTGAGCACCAACGTCAATGTCAATTTATTTCTCTGGAACTGTCAGGGCTTATGTAATAAGTTGGAATTAATTGAAACGCAGGCACAGAATGAGGGGTTTCATGTAATCTGTCTCACTGAGCACTGGCTGTTGCAAGAGGAGCTATAACTCATAAAATTACGTGGATTTGTACTAGGTGGTTCCAGTTGCAGGCCCACTATGAACCGTGGTGGTTCAGCCATTTTTGTTAATGATAAGTTGTCCTGGGAAGTAGTCCCAAGCATCTGTAATTTGTCTGTGATAAATGTTTTTGAAATTTGTGCTATACTGTTAAGTAGTACAAAAAAAGTAAGAACCATTGTAGTATGTATTTACAGGACTCCCGACTCTAGTAACATAGTTCTGTTTCTGGAAAAACTTGACGATATGCTTCATATCGTGTCTGATATGAAGTGTGAAATATTAATTTGTGCAGACTCCAATATTAATTTTAATGATGATCAAAATCCATTTACGAAAGATTTACTGAATATGTTTGCCTGTTATGGTTTGCACACCATGATAAAAAATGAAATTACTAGGCCTAATTATTTTAATAACTCAGGTACTTGTATTGATAATATCATCACGTCAATCCACCCGTCCAGGTGGAAAGCTGTAGTTTCACCGCAAACTGCCTCTGATCACCACGCAGTTACTGCGTCAATTGACTTGGACACAAACTTAAAATGTTCAAGTAGTTCACAGCTAATTACTATAAGAGCTAATAATTATCAAGATGTCGCTCAGTTTGAAGTTAATATGAGAACCATAGACTGGCGAGATGTTTATATCTGTGATAATCCTAATGATAAGTTTTCGTTGTTTTTCTATATGTTTTTATTCTATGTTAATAGTTCATTTCCTGTTAAAACAATTAAGCCAAAGCAGCGTTATTTTTCTAGTAAAGATTGGTACACAGATGAATTGATTGCTATGAGAGAGACCTGCTTATATCTTTATGATCTAGTCAAATGTTTTAATATGGATGTACACAAAGATATTTATAAGGAAGTCAGATATTTGTATAATAAGCTAGTCAAGCAAGCAAAATTGGATTTTCATAACAATCTAGTCAATAATATATGTAACAAACCAAAGTTGATGTGGAAAGTTATTAGAGAAAATTTATTGTTAAACAGTACGTCTACTTCGCATAAGAAAAATGTAAACTTAAATTCTGAAAATTTCAATTCGTATTATGTTGATAGCATAGCTGATGTTTTGGCTGGAATACCAAGCAGCATTAACACAGTCTCTCACTATTTGAAAAAAGTAAGAAGAATAGGACCATCTTTTTCGTTCCATCATGTGACTGTGGAACAAGTGTTTTTGTCATTAAATTCTCTTAGAAATACCAACTGTTTAGATATTTTTCTTTTAAATTCTTTCATATGCAAAACAAGCAGTCGACATATTATGTGGAGTTTTATGTCATATCTTTAATTCTTGTATTGACTTTGGTGTTTTTCCTGACTTGCTTAAACTGTCGAAAGTGGTGCCAATTTTTAAAAAGGCGACCCCAAACTGTGTAGTAACTTCAGGCCAATATCCATTGTGCCAATCTTATCTAAAGTTTTCGAATTTATAATTGTTCAACAGTTGTCAGATTACTTAGAGAGGGAAAATTTACTATCAGATAAGCAATTTGGTTTCAGAAAGAATCATACCACTTGTCAGACGGTGATGTCTTTCATTCAGGATATCGTAACTGGTATGGAAGGAAAAAATTCTGTAAATGCAAAACTATTTGATATGTCACGTGCTTTCGACACAGTCTCCCATAACATTCTTCTGACTAAACTGGAAAATTTAGGTTTAAATTCTATATCTGTAGCACTGATAGGGTCATATTTGAATGATAGATTCCAAGCTGTTTCTTTTAATGAAGAAATGTCTGGTTTTAAGCCTGTTAAAACTGCCGCAAGGTTCAATCTTAGGACCCTTGTTATTCATAATATATATGAATGACCTGCCAGGGAACATTGAGGATGAGAGTACAAAGTGTTACATGTATGCAGATGATGTATGTCCAAATGTAATTACTGGTAGCGAAATGAGAGAAACTGTTCTAGAAGAAAAGGTGAATCTTGTGTCAGATTGGTGTAGAGCTAATAAACTTGCTTTGAATTTAGACAAAACACAGGATTTATCTGTGTCTTATGGAACCCGACATTCACCACATTTAATCAAATTCCTAGGCTTCAACATACAAAGTAATATGAAGTGGAAGAGTCATGTTGATTGCACTATCCCAAAAGTCACAGGGGTATTTTTATGCTCAAGAGACTGAAGGAAAAAGTGTCTCAAAAATCCTAATTACTGTTTACTATAGCTATGTACACTCTCATCTTTCCTATGGTACGTTATTATGGGGAAACTACAATGATGCTAATTCTTTGTTTATTTTACAAAAGAGGGCAATAAGAAATATATGTTAAGTACCACCCCTTACGCATTGCAAACCTCTTTTCATTCAGCTTAGAATTATGTGTTTACCCTGTATTTTTATATTTCAATGTTTATTGTTCGTAAAAACTAATGTTATGTCTTTTTCCAGTCATTCTGAAATTCATTCCCACAATACCAGAAGTAGATTGAACCTGAGAAATGAATACTGTCGGTACAAATCCAGTCATGTGAGTTTTAGGGCGTGTGCAATTCGATTCTTTAACCAATTACCATTAAACATTAGAGACTTGGCTGTGGAAGATTTCAAATTAAGAATTAAAGATTTTCTAATTAGAAACTGTTTTTACAATCTGGATGAATATTTTAGCTTTAATATGAAAAATTTTTAAATTGTGATATTATGTACATGTATAACAATGATTGTATTTTTATGACGTGGCCTATACTTGTTTTATACTTGTCGTTGGCAATAAATGGATTTGATTTGATTTGATTTGATACGGTATAGTTAACGACTGCAAGAGATATGACTGTGGAACAGAATAGTGGTGAAACTATGATAGCGCCAGAAGTGTCTCAAACACAATAGTACGTACTACATGAACTTTTTGAAAGTGATTTGAAAACAAAAATGTTCAAACAACAGAACTGAAAGTTGTCAACCTTATCATTCTACCTCCATTTAGAGAGGCTTTTGTTTAAGCCGAATGTAAATCTATATACAGTATATAAAAATTAATGTCTGTTTGTTTGTTTGTTTGTTTGTTCCCTATAGACTTGAAAACTACTTGACATAACGGCATCAAACATTGGGAATATGTTGTGTGAGTATTGGGGATGGTTTCTGAACAGAAATTTTCAAAGGGAGGCTAATAATAGTTATTTATTAATCCATTTTAAAGACCTATATTTTCAAAATTGTCGGCCGAGCGGCTACCGAAGAACGTAAAGATGATCATGATTCAAGATCATATTGTGATAATATGATTCAGCATCTGAAGTTACCAGCTGTAATAAACACGTCACCCTGTGATAAATTGTGTAGACTATCCTATGGTATTAAAACGATAGTTTGGAGTTGAAGTGTAGTTGATTGGTTCCAGCTGTAGACAATAGTTCCTTAGAAGACCTATACAAACAATTATCACTCCCCTATCATTGAGAAACTGGAAAATGTTGAATAAAAAATTCACCTGTGAAAGAGAGTTGTTCATAATCCACCTCATGAAAGAGAGTTGTTCATATTGTATTTATCAATTACTGAAGAATGACAGAATAATTTTCAATTTTTATGAATTTAGCTCAGCTTATATTCATTCTAAAATGGAAGATAGAAAGAATATGGAAGTCAGTGTGATTCATCGTACATCACATATTTCCTGGACCATGTATTGACAATCAACAACTATAAGAACATTGAATTAATCGTTTAAACACTGATTTAGCCCATCTATTTTTCTTCGAATTCAACACTTTACTGATAGATATTACTACCAATTGATTGAGAAGAATATGTTTTCGGAATAATGAATGCTGCATGACTAAGCACATAGGAAGTCCGTATTGAGATGTAGATGAAAATATTTATTGTCAGCTAAATTTCATGATTCATCAAATAAAGTCAAGTGTGACATGAGATACATTAACTTTTTGACGGTACGAAGTTCGCCGGGTAAGCTAGTATTTTCTAATTTAAATGAAATAAATTCTGAAAAGAATAATGAATGTTCAATAATGAATTTAAATATTAAAATATTGTTGACCAAGAACTCAGTACATCGACAATAATTCATTCAACTTATTCTGTAGGTACTGATTTTAGGTACAAATATAATCATTTGTCTTCTTTATTGATAATCAATATTCCATCAACTAATCATAAACTGACTGAAAAAAGTTCTTCAATTTCCATGAATTTAATTAATAGAATTATATTAATCTAAAGTGTGGTTCATATCTAAATTCACAAAGAGTTCGATTCTTGTTGGCAAGAAACATTTTATTCAACGCAGAAATCATTGTTATTTTAATAAATTATAGGATAAGTTGAATAGTTTTCCTTTCAGGGGGAGTTTTGACAACCCACAAAACTCATTTTTCATTTGAGGAAATATCGAGAATGTGCATAGGAACTTATTTTTTGCTCAGCTTGCCAAAATACCCCTCATTTCAATATTAAAATTTTCTACTGACTGTACAGTGAGTCAATCATTCTATCATGGCTCGAATAATTTTGAAATTTTAATTAAATTAAAATGGTGGAGAATAATAATAATTAACTCATGTGAATATCAACACCTTTATTTAAAGACATATTAACTGTATGCGTTTTCATATTGCCGACACAGCATTGATAAAACTGTAGACGTTTATTTAGCAGTCTCAAAAAACTGTTCTAGCTGGAAAATTAATAATCCATGCCACGTGTAGGCCTATACATTGCATCAGGAAAACGAAGCTCAAAACTATGGTTTTCCGAAACATATGTTTTTTAGATAAATTCTTTGATGCAGCTGTTTCACATTCGCCATATTATATACAGAGTTTGTGAAAAAAATATTGATTACCAAAACAATACTATTATTACGGTATATTAATAATAATAATATTCTTATAACATATTTATCAATTATTATCAGAACAATATTATTGAGGTTAAGTGGAATCAGGTAGAAAGCAATAATAGAACAGATGTTCTTTTTTGAATTTCTATCATATGATGTTGTTATTTCCAATGATTGAACCATATGTTAGAATATCTCATGTCAATCAATAAATTATCTCTGCTCCATATGGCGTTCACCTTAAAATTTTCATAAGCTTACTTAATAGGATCCATTTTCATCCTTTGAAACCCTTAGAGACAAAATATCTCAAAATCCGTTCTTAGTGCGCGTGTAGCATGTTTGAAGAATATTTGTGCAAATTTTTAAGTCTGTCGGACAATTAGTTTGAGCTGTAGTGTGATTTTACATCAAAATTTTCGAAAAATGCCCTCTCCTGATCCCCCTGTGCTCCTGATCAAAATTTTTCTGCATAGATCTAATTTTTTTTTGTAGCTGAAAAAATCTCCTCATGACTTTGTTGTGCAATGAGCGGTTAAAGAGTACAAAATTTTGGGGGGCCCCAGCTCCCTCAGGGGGGTTTTTAGGCTCAGTAGTTTGGGCTGTGGTGTGATTTCAGTCTGTCGAGGCTTAGCCTTTTATAGATATAAGAGAAGAGAAGAGAAGAGATTAACAAAGCCCATATTTGTAACATTTTATTGTGTTTCATTTGTTTCGTAATTCTTTTTTATTTTGTTTTGTCTTGTTTTGTGTGTTTTTAATAAATTGAAATAAATTTTAATAAATAATGAATTAAATGGTTGAATTGAATGAGATTTAAGATTGAAAGAGGTTTAGCAGAAGGAACGTCATGTACATGGAATTGAGCATGATCATGAATACATACTATTTTCCGATGCGAATGGTTGATGTTTTCAATCAATACCTAATAATGTGTTGTCGACTATACTAGTTTAACACCGAGCAGCGACTCGCCGAATCGCGAGTAGTGTGGATGGATTTTTGTCTATTCGGCAAGCAGTGAACATTCGTGCTCGTTGTTTCAGCCGGCTCCAAACATGTGACATTCGGCGAACACCAAGCCTACTTGTCGAATCACGAGTAGTGTGGATGGATGTTTGGTATTCGGCAAGCATTGAACATTCGTGCTCGTTGTTTCCCCGGTCAGGGTCGAACATCAAAGTGGACGAATATTCGGCAAAAAGCACAAGAAATGTACATACCATATTATGTAAATATAGAACTATGATCCAGTGACCTCTCCTCTACCTCTTAGTAACATATGGTTAAAAGTTGTAAATAAATTAATAGTCAGTTTAATTTTGTAAGGTTGGCATAAGGTTGAGGAAGGTTTCTAAACAAAATTTCTGACAAGAGTTCTGTCACTTTATTATGTGTAACGTATCACAATCTGATGGATAAATAAAATCCCTATTTGAAAGAAATTTATAGGTCTAAAGTGGAATAATAGTCTAGTATCGCCAAATGCGATAACGTTTTTAAAGATTAGATAATATCAGGTATCATGGCTGAATTTAGAACAGCTGAATAGAAATAGAAATAATTTGCCACTTATATAATATTATGTAAAGTATTGATAATTTGAGGTTAGGTGTAAAATATCTATTGATCGGCAACATAATGATCGATTGAGTCGCATAACATAAAATCTAGCCAGACACCTTGGCAGAAATTTATTGTAACTAAATGGTATGCAACTAGAGGAACCAAAAAAGCACATGGCTAATTGTTATAAAGTGAGAAACAACCTATAAACATTAGAAAATTGTATTGCATGTAAAAAATGTACTAAAAACCCAAAATAAAAATAAATTAATGTATCAAGGAAGTAGGAGGTTCGTAGGCACATGTATACTGTAACAAATTTGCATGAACCAATCAAATGGTAGCAATCAATGGGCGGTAATAGTGAGCCGATTCAAATGTATTTGTATATATTTCTATAAATGATAAGAGTTCATGAATTATTGTTGTTCAGTTTATGTATTGGATATGGCCCGAAGACAGATAAAATATCAGATGGGTGACACAAGTAATAATTTAATAGATTGGCACAAACTATTTGAGCTTTGAATGGCGTAGTAATGAATTATTTAAATTTTATGTAAATCTGCAAGTCGGAAATGAAAATTGTGAAAAGAAAGTAGAACTTTCCCCCTTGCCTGCCAACCACTACCATGGAATGTCACCGAAATTTATAGAGCACAGTATCTTTTACTGTACATTTTTAATGACTTAAAGTTTAATCAAATCATTAATTTTCTATAAGACTTTATGATGCTATAGTAAAGGAAAAGTCATTCAAATATTTTTAATCCCTTGGAAGAGACGACTTTGGCCACCAACAATCTAGGACTACCAGGAATTCGGATCGCCGCCAGCAACTTATAAAAATTCAGCACGTGAGTGATAATAATTATAGCTGAAATAAGAATAGGCCGCCCTCAGTCCTTCAAGTGAAATGAGAAATAAAAGCTAGCTCGTCAGGAAGGTTTTAAATATTAAGAAATTAATAAAAATACTTGTGCAAGTCTTAAAATGGTATAAGAAATATTTTATTGAATAGGAACGAGTCAATTTATATATCAAGGGATACACCAATTGAAAGAATATTAAGTTCTAAGCTAGTAATACTAATGTTCACATGATCATTGATTTTATAATATAATTTGTAATAATATAATGTAGCTCTGGTTCATTGGATAAATTGATTTATCTATTTCCATCAGGTGCCGAATCTTTCACCCAGATATATATTTTCTATTATTGAGAAATTTATTAGAAATTATAGAAAATGATATATTTATAATTATTGATTCTTCAATTTATCATTCTCTGATTTACGAAAATATATATATATATAGGGGGACTAGCCGTCAGGCTCGCTTCGCTCGCCATATCCGTCTAGCCAGGGGGCTCCGCCCCCTGGACCCCCGACTGGATGGTCTGAGAATGAGATCAGCAGGCTCGCTTCGCTCGCCTGCATTTTTCGTTTGAGCATTTTTATCATATGTTAGGACAATCCAGTCGGGGGTTCAGACTAAACGTCTGGCTAAACGGATATGGCGAGCGAAGCGAGCCTGACGGCTAGTAATATAATATTCCCAGGATTGAAGTAGCAGTGCCCAATCAATTTTTCCGCTATAAATGCATTTAAATCTTCAACTTGGTGCCAACCTAACAAAGTCAACTCAACTTAATGCCAACCTGACAAAATTATTAATTTAGTTGCCAGTTAACAACTGTTTCGAAGAGGTACTCTATCTAGATTATAGTTCTATAGTAACATATGATATGGAAATTTCAATTATAATTAAGAGATTGGGAGAAGAAGAATATACATGCTAAAAGACGAACTTTAAACCCTTAAAAACAACCCTTAGAGTTAAAATATTGCCAAAAGATTTCTTAGTGCGCCTCTAAAGGGCCAACTGAACATACCTACCAAATTTGAACATTTTTGGTCCGGTAGATTTTTAGTTATGCGAGTGAGTGAGTGAGTGAATGAGTGAGTGAGTCAGTCAGTGAGTGAGTGCCATTTCGCTTTCATATATATAGATTACCTAAATCGACAGGCAACAGCAAGTCGATACTAAGCTACATGCAATTAAATGCATACTATCAATGAATCAAAAAGCACATGGTAAAGTTTCGTGCTATAGAACCGAACAATAGTAACTGATTTGTGATATTTTGGCTTGATTTTTATTTTTTGTTTTATTGTATATTTTGTTGCTCTATATATTTTCTATATTGATCTGACTTTGAGATTATTCGTTTTATATATGTATCAAATTTTTCATGGTGTACCATTCATTTTATTCCCCAATACCATAGGGTACAAATTATATATATATATATATATATATATATATATATATATATATATATATATATATTTGTTAATTATCAGTATTAAATTATTGTGAGAGCTCCTGAATTAGCCTATTGGGATTTTAGTGAAATTATAATATCCTATATAACCACGACCAGATTTTATAGTTATTAATTCTCATGCTCTACCGATTTACGCCAAGCAGGAGGCAAAGCGTTATTCCATCAAAAATAACGTTACATATGTTACAACCGAATTGAAGAACTTATCTATATTATAATAAGGGGAATACTGGCTTCTACAAGTACTAGATAGGAAAATTATTATGTTTGACGCATTATCACGACTGAACTACTGGACTGAAATTAACTTGAAATTTTGCATATAACTAACCGAGGATTGTTTTAGGCCTACTTCAAGCTCTTCAAGATTCCACTTGCTCATGTTTTCAGTTTGTCAACTTTAAAAATAAACCCTTGCAGAGCACGGTTTACCTGCTAGTTAATGAATAATTCAAATCTGAATGAGAACTAGATAACCAGTACCCTCCAGGTTACTAAATTATTACCTGAATTCTTTAAATGTTTTAAAAATCAATTGAATCTAAATTCTAGGGTTTTTCATGTCCTATACAGTTATTGACCGGGGTACATAGGGTTAGTTTGGTTTTGAATGAAAAAGACTAAGAAATTGTCAAAAACCACAGATTTATTGATACGGTACTTAGAAAGACCGGTTTCGGTTATTAAACCATTGTCAATCTCTGATGAACTGTTTTAGTTTGTGAACTGATTAGTTTGGTTTATTTATGAAATCAGGATAAGCAAGGAGAGCATCTTTAATATCGAGATCCATGTTGACGGTAGATGACATTCAGTTGACGAATATTAGCTAATCTCAAAACGAGCAAGTGCTCAGGAATCCACGCATGTGTGTAGATGTGTGCTCGTTAATCGGCAAATATCAAGACGAATAGTTCGCTGAACGCCGAACATTCGCTGCTTGCAGAATGACGCATGTCTGGAGCTGGCTTAATATGAAATGTGGACGATAACTACCTATATTCAATAGCCTGCAAGTCTCAAAAGTGCAATTTTGTCGAGCTTCATAATTTATGATCATGAATTCATTATACATTTCAATCAGCTAGAGAGGCTTATATTATTTGCAATATCGGACATTTTCAGTATCCCTGATATTGAACATGAAATTTGTTTGTGGTCAAATTAGTTGAATGGGGAGTCACTGATAATCTAGAAATCAATCTCATTACCTGATGGCAATCCCATAGATAATACGATAATCTCCAAGAATTATCACATTTGCATAATACCAAACCTTCCTAATTAATGGATGTTGCATCATCAGATTGGAGCTCTCTTGAATCATAATGATATTTTCAAAGAGAATAGCTGAATCATACAGCGAAAGCGTTTTTTAACAATATTATTCAACAGGAGTTATTATATCAGTTATCTGTTCGAGTTGGTTTGAAATATTCGAGCTCCATTGGAAATTGATGAATCAAGAAGTTTTAATTATTACTATTTCTCTTGTTCTTTTTGAAGAATGAAGGAATAATAATCACCTATAACTGTGGTAGCGGAAAGCTTTTAAAAACTTTTTAATGTACTGTATCCAGTTCTCCAGCTTGATTAATCAACGTGATGATGAAAGTTCATGTTTTATTTCAACACTGTCACTTCATTTATTCATTATCAATAATTATTTATTGTCATTGAGTATAACAGAATAATATTGGCAATCATCATACAGGTCACAAAAATAATTGCACATACCTAATGGAAATAATATGCATAAGAATTTTCAATTTGTAATGCTAAAAATTTTGATTACATTTCTGTTAGTAGGTAGAATAACAAAACTACAGACAGAGAGAAATACAAAGCTCTCAACCATATTATAATTATAAAAAGTATATTTTTACCAATGTGCCACAAAATTATTATATATGCCAATGGTATATTCAATAATAAGACAGTCCTTGGTCCTCTTTTTGAATAAGCCAAGTGACTGTGCTTCCTTTAACTGGGCTGGTAGGTAGCAAAAAATGATTCCTCTCCAAACTATATTCCAATTTCAGCTTATAATGTTAAATAGATTAGAATAAGTTTTGACAGGTGAATCGAAATTTATTCATCTTTTTCGTGAATGGGAACTTTTCTGCTGAAAAGCCAATTTTCATGTAGGAAATACATTTCGTTGAAGGTGGAGGAGTCTCAGTCTCATTTGAATTGAATCTTTTTTTCTAGGCTATTTCTTTCATCTCGATTATGTTTCTCTTTCTCATTGATAAGATTGACAAAGAGTTGCAGTTCTGTATTAGTTGTGGAAGCGATTTTTAATTTGATTATTTATTCATGGTCAGAGTGGTCCGAACAACCAGCAAAGTCGGATTACTTTCTTATGTAACGTTGAATAAAGAAATATATAGAATACGTATGCATGAATATTGGTCTTTCAACTCTTAATAATAGTTGTAACATCAAACTTCAGTTGTATATGATACGTAGAGTGAAGAAGGAATTCTTCTCCTTGAAGATGGTACAGTTTATAATAGTTTGTTGGCACCACTGCTCATGAGCTCCATTTGCTTCGCTAATAGTGTCGGAGCCAAGTGTATAGGGGTGGTCGTGGTAGGAGTAGTCGTGGTAGGGGTGGTCTCTGAGGTGCAGAGCGTCTGCATAATTAGCATTGTATACTTATTGTATGCTAGAGGCTGGAAATGTCCAGCCTATGCTACAGGAATATGGTATCCATTGTGTCATTCATATTGATTCAGGCAAGGTAATAGACAGATTTGCATAGTCTCAACCGAAATGAGAAATTTGCTGTGTAGTAATCATGTAGATGTGGAATAGTATCATTCATTCATTCATTATTTTCATCAGTAATCAGATGTGATAAATTTATCCTACAGAGTTCTTCTTTAAATATTATTTTATGTGGAATTAATGAACTTTTATACAAATAATATTTGATAACATAATTTTACACGTTTAGTGGAATTGGCTTCTGCAGTCCACTCATCCAACGAGAATAGCAGGCGCAGAATCGTAACTCATCACTAAACGATAAAAAATTGGTACGACCTCAGAGCCAATCGCCGCTTCAATAAAATTTCTCTTATTCTAACGAGAAAAACTGATGTCGTCTTGAACTAATTTTAATACTGATTCTACTTGTATCGGTTCATGGAATCTAATTCATTTGGTGATTTTAAACATTTAAACAATTGAACATTTAAACATTTAACATTAAACATTAAACATTAAACATTTAAACATTTAAACATTTAACATTTAAACATTTAAACATTTAAACATTTAAACATTTAAACATTTAAACATTTAAACATTTAAACATTTAAACATTTAAAATTAAACATTTAAACATTTAAACATTTAAACATTTAAACATTTAAACTTAAACATTTAAACATTTAAACATTTAAACATTTAAACATTTAAACATTTAAACATTTAAACATTTAAACATTTAAACATTTAAACATTTAAACATTTAAACATTTAAACATTTAAACATTTAACATTTAAACATTTAAACATTAAACATTTAAACATTTAAACATTTAACATTTAAACATTTAACATTAAACATTAAACATTTAAACATTTAAACATTTAAACATTTAAACATTTAAACATTTAACATTTAAACTTTAAACATTTAACATTTAAACATTTAACATTTAACATTTAACATTTAAACATTTAAACATTAACATTTAAACATTTAAATATTTAAACATTTAAAATTTAAACATTTAAACATTGAACATTTAAACATTTAAACATTTGAACATTTAAACATTTAAACATTTGAACATTTAAACATTTAAACATTTAAACTTTAACATTTAAACATTTAAACTTTAAACATTTAAACATTTAAACATTTAAACATTAAACATTTAAACATTTAAACATTAAACATTTAAACATTTAAACATTTAAACATTTAAACATTTAAACATTTAAACATTTAAACATTTAAACATTAAACATTTAAACATTTAAACATTTAAACATTTAAACATTAAACATTTAAACATTTAAACATTTAAACATTTAAACATTTAAACATTTAAACATTTAAACATTTAAACATTTAAACATTTAAACATTTAAACATTTAAACATTTAAACATTTAAACATTTAAACATTAAGAGAAATGCCAAACCGTCGACTTGAATCTTAGACGTCACTTCGCTCGGTTAATTATTCAATAACAATATCAGGATGATCAAGCTCCGCTGGGAGTACAGAGGAACAAGGATGGGCATCTGTGTTTGGTTCAGCTGTTTCACCAGGGATGACTATCATTAGTTCCCTTAAGCGAGTCATCCCAGAGATGATACCCGGTTTAAGCTCCTGTTTAAAGTTGTTCATTTAGGTTTTTAGTCATTCGTGATAGTCCTACACGAACTGCTGGTTCGAACTTTTAGTTTGGGATGAACTAGGCTCTTGAAAAAACTTGTTAAGTGCCATGTAGCAAATGAAAAAGATTAATTCGAATGGCTTTTGTTGGTGGGGAGTCCCTTGCGGTAAGGTCTCACTGCCTGAATATATAATTTAAGCCATCAATGGGCCTCACAACAATCATACTTCAGCCGGGATCGACTGTTTAACGTGCCCATCCGATAACACGGAAATAAACAAATAAATTGTAGTCATTGAACGAGAATTTGTAAAAAAGTCCAAATTGTAGAAATGTTCTTGATAGAACTGTTTGATTTGCTTTTTCATGTTAATTATCATTTTGATTGATGACTGTGATAAAATATTCATAACTGCTGGTTAAGTGAATATTGTGAAGATTCGAAATTCCTATATTCCTGAATCCTTATAATCATATTAAAAAAAAAATATTAAAAACACAAAACAAGACAAAAAAAATTACAAAGAATTACGAAACAAATAAAATGTTACAAATATAAAAAACCTATAAACCTATATTATATATCCTTTAACACAGTATAACTTGTTATTGTGATAGTCAACTCTATTGCCAAGGAACATTTTCAAACTGCATTGAAATAATATTGTAGAACTGAATTTTGAGGTTGCAGAAAACTAAACTTGATTCTGCATCATTATTGCTGATTGATTGATTGGCTTTGAGCTGGCAACCCGAACTGGATGAGGCGTACCATCTCTTCTGATCAAGTGGAATCTCCAAGTGGTATCATGCATTCATAATTATTCTGTACCACAGATCTATTTAATATATGCAAATTGGTTACATATCATACCCTGCAATCAGTTTAATTAATATAATCAGCTTAACAATCTGTAATGCATAGAACTGAACTGCATAACATTATACAGGTGCTACTGAATTATTATGCCGATAACAAAGTGAGATCTCGATATGCAGCCAACATAATCAGTTTGTAGCCTTTGTGGATGTTTCGTTGATGATGTGAAGTCTCTTTGTTTCCGTGTTTACATACAGTCAAAAAACAACCCTTTCATTGCGTCATTCGAATGGAAATGTTTCTATTAATGATCCGAAAGCAGGGCATACAAACAAACATTTGTCTCATCGAAAATGATAAAATATGTATTGATAATAAATTAATAAAATGATCTATGAATACTATCAGAGTACATAGTCCAGTCAAATGGTCGTTTTTCAGGGAACAGCCCTGAAAGAATGTTTCTCGACGGTTCTAAAGTCATGTATTTTAGGGCGCAAATTTGGAATTTGCTGACACGCCAGAGGGCGGCTTCACTCCCAAAACACCCAAAAACCTCTAAAATTTCGGACTATTTTCAATTTTTCCAACCAATCTCGAAACTTGAAGTTTTTGGAGAAAAATCATTCCCTACAAAATTGAAGATAATAAATTTAGTGGTCGCTAAGGACTCTACCATTTTTTATACCAGAGCTACGAATTTTCAAAAAGGGGCATTTTCGAGGGGTTTTCAAAAATTATGCAAACTTACCACTTCTACTCTATACAACTTGTATAATACTTTCCTTGCTCTATTACCATAGGTAAGGAAAGTATTGCTTTCCAAAAAAAATTAAGGCACCCCAATTTCTGAAATTCTATACGTTTTAAGGTCCCCTGAGTCCAAAAAAGTGGTTTTTAGGTATTGGTCTGTGTGTATGTGTGTGTGTGTGTGTGTGTGTGTGTGTGTGTGTGTGTGTGTGTGTGTGTGTGTGTGTGTGTGTGTGTGTGTCTCCCAATTAACGGAATGACTTGAAATTTGGAACTTGAGGTCCTTACACTATAAGGATCGGACACGAATAATTTAGATCAAATACGGTTCAAGATGACGGCTAAAATGGCGAACATGTTGTCAAAAACAGGGTTTTTCGCGATTTTCTCGAAAATGGCTCCAACGATTTTGTTCAAATTTATATCTAAAATAGTCATTGATAAGCTATATCAACTGCCACAAAGGTACCAAGAACCAGAACGGCAAGGCCATTGTATTCTAATACCCGAGACGTCAGTCTGCAGATTGTTGTTATGGAATGCAGAAAACTTCTTTCACCACCCTTAGACAATAAATGCTGTTTCAAAAGATTGAGAAGGTGTCGAAATCTCTCACTCCCATTCAGCCACATCACTCTCTCACACACACCCTTTCCATCGGGCTCTCTCTCTCTCTCTCTCTCTCTCTCTCTCTCACACATAAGATAATGAACTGAAACGCAGATTTTGGTCTTTGACACTAATATCATGCTTTAGTTAGATCAATAATGTTTCAATAGCCATTTGGAAATTACTGAGATTTTGCAATTATTCAAATGATAATGAATTTATCCTACAATATTAAGCGAGCAATTTGTGTATATACATATATTTATATCTTATCTTACCATGTGGTTATCTGGTTATATGGTTATAAAATGGTTATATGGGTATAAATATTTATGTTCAATGGATCTCGAAAACGGCTCTAACGATATTCACGGAATTTGGAACAAAGTAGGTTTATGATATGGAGATTCAATTGCACTAGGTCTCAACCCTTGGATAACTCGCTGAAGGACATTGAAAGGATAAATACGTCCTTGAAAAAACAGCTGCAAATTTTGTTGTCTGTCTTTACCGTAATGGAAGAAAGTGAACGAGTGCATGTGTGTGGGATCATCCAGCTGATCTAACGAAAAGAAAAATTCAGCAAGAGAAACTTATTTTCGTCTGTTTCTCTTTTTTTTTAGAAAACATGTTTACTTCAGAAAGTCAAAATAGTAACTACATGCTGTTAGTGATACATAGTATATTAACAAATATTGTAGCAAACATATCATTATAAATCGAATTCATAGTATATCTATTTGTTATTGATGATGTGTTTGTTTTTTGAAGTGTGAATAAATTGTTATTTTGGTGATAGTAGCTTAACCTAGATTTTGATTTGGACTGTAGTATAAATTTGAAAAGTGACAGTTTTGGGCATAAGCCTGTTGTGCCTCCTCATATCACTGTAAAAATAATTGTACAACTGAGAAAATGAATATATAAATATAAACTATAAGTTCAATCTTTCGTTACAAATTTTCTATGCTTTAATACTCCAGAGCAATGCTCGGTCCCCAGATATTTATTATTAAACGAAAATCCAAATAAAATGCTGTAATTCATCCCGAATACTTCTGCTACTGCAAATATTGACAAAGGGTAAACCACAGGGATCTAATTTGATTCATAATTTATTATTAATATTCAATTTGGATTTTCGATTAATAATAATAATAATTTATTCATTAGCATTTGAATAATTGCAATATCTCAGTAATTTCCATATGTTGACTGGCTGGCCGCTATGGCATTGTATAAAATGAGCGCTGCTATCCAGAGATTGTCAGTTTGGTGTGAAGGTAAGCATTCCAGACTGGCTATTAGGAGGTACTGAGTTCGATTCCCGGGCTGACAAATAATTTTTGAATAGTAGCGCTCATCGAATTTCCATCAAACTGTTCACCCAGTTGTCAATATTTGCAGTGGCAGAAGTCTTCAGGGTGAATTACAGCATTCAATTTGGATTTTCGTTTAATAAAAATGATTAATTCATTTTCATTTGAAATAGTAGTTCTGTGAACAGTAGACCTCGCGCAGTTATAAACCGCAGCCTCCTCTTATACTGTCCATCAGAGTAAACCCTGTCTGTATGTCGTGTCGGCGAGATATCGGTGTGAAAACGGCTAATTTGAATTTGAAATCTCATTTTTTGAAAAACGAACATTTTTAATTACGTGCGTATTCTACGAAAATTGAAATCCCTTTCTTAGCTGGCGTCTAGAAATAAGAAATATATTGACCGATAAATACAAACAATTTGGATGTAGTGGATTGAGCGATTAGGCCTTGTCTAAAGAATTCAGCTTATAGTCTGTTATACAAAGAATGAGCAATTCAATTCATAACATCTTAGTAGTCATCTTATGAATTGTGTAATCATTCATCAAGTCATAATTATCATCACCCATTACAATTGAATGAATCAAGTCATACATTGAAAAAAAACATGAATTATTTATAAACTCACAGCACTGAATATCACATTTTCAACAATTTGAAAATTGAAAATGAATTTACGGAATAATAAGCATTTTTATTCAGAAATAGATTTTCTGCGTTTTTTAATTTATTTAGAGGCAAGTTTCTTCTAATATAAGATAGTGGCAGATTATTGAACATGGAGTACACTAAATAATAGGAAAAAATTGAAGCTCTTACTCAATCTGACATTAGCAGTTACAATACTCTAGTAGTACACGTAACAGTAGACCTCACTGAACATCCTTTGCAATGTGGTAACGAGAATATTCAGCCATCTACTAGAAATAAAGTCATTGTTATAATATCAGGGCTTTTTAAAAATTTTTCCCAATGGCCCCACTAAGAAATCTGATAAGGCTGGTTGGAAACTTCCAAACAACCATACCATCACATTTCATTACATTACATTACCAGGGCTACCAGACATCGTTTTGCACCAGGGCTACCAGACATCGTTTTGCAGAAGTCGTCAATATACTATTTATATCATCATGGAAGAAGTAGAACTTTGATATGAAAGTAATGAACTTACTTCGTTACAAATAAAATCTATTGGATTGCTAATCTAAATGTTGCACTACTTCAATCCTGTAAAAATGAATACCGGTATAATACTTATTCTGAATTGATGGAATCCCAAGTCCCATTGCGCTTATGATAATTTTTAATGTTACTTTATTAGCTCAGTAAGTTCAGAAAGTTATTGCTCAGTTGAATCAGAGCTACGATTAAAAAGATGATTTGGGAATTATCAAGTGGCACTTTTTGTTTTTCACTGGGATTTTCATTTTGTAACATGTGGAAACGCTTGGAGAACAACAATCTGTTGAAATTTTTATGGGAAAAATTTCATGAGGAAAATGAAGTTTTTCATTGACATAATAATCCGTAACTCGGAACGCCATGATAAATCTTGGCATCTAAAGCTGCGTTTACACCAAAGTTATTAACAAAATGTTAATAACTTAATCCTCACAGATTCTTATAGATTGAACGGCACTTGAAAAACACATAATTATGTTCATCATTTGTATGATAAGTTATGTTCAATATAATAGAATTTATTAGGAATCTATAGAATCTATTGGTGTTAACGCAGCTTTACTCTGTGACTGCCTGAAGCTAATATTATATCAATTTGAATTTACAATTCGAGACCGCAGCTCGGAAAAATAAGACGATGATTAGCTGATAATATCGGGGACCGAGCTTCGCTCACGAGTACGAAAGCATAAACAATTTATCACGAAAGAAGGAATTATAATGAAAAACCATTTTGGCCATGTGGTTTTTAAGAAGCGGTGATGAATAGGTCAGTGGTAGGCTATTTGGCTTTTATATATTCCATTTCATATTCATATTGATTATTCTTTCGAGTTGAAGGTCTAATAATATACTTATAAGATATATTGGAATAGTTATCTTGGAGTTTCTTAGAAATATATTACATTTCCATAGAACTCAATTTATTTATTTAAGTTATCTTCATAATTCTATCTATCTTCTGTCTAATTCTAATAGGTTACCAACCCATCCCTATCTTATATGATGAACCTTTAATCATAATCATATACCTACATGATTAAAAAACAGCAGACATTCAATTTAGTAGAACAAATAATGGAGTGCCTTCAAGTTCAGATGTAGGCAACACGCCTTACTTCTTCCTACATTCCCTACCTTGTTACTGTTTTTTACTTTCCTTGCCCTATTACCATAGTTAAGGAAAGTATTGCTCTCCGAAAAAAATTAGGGTACCCCAATTTCTTAATTTCTATACGTTTCAAGGTCCCCTGAGTCCGAAAAAGTGGTTTTTGGGTATTGGGCTGTATGTATGTATGTGTGTGTGTGTGTGTGTGTGTGTGTGTGTGTGTGTGTGTGTGTGTGTGTGTGTGTGTGTGTGTGTGTGTGTGTGTGTGTGTGTGTGTGTGTGTGTGTGTGTGTGTGTGTGTGTGTCTTCTTCTTCTTCTTCTTCTTCTTCTTCTTCTTCTTCTTCTTCTTCTTCTTCTTCTTCTCTTCTTCTTCTTCTTCTTCTCCTTCTCCTTCTTCTTCTTCATGTAAATGTGTGCCAAATTTTGTCATGATCGGATATGGGGCGCAGAATCTACAGGCTTCTACATTCAGCTGGACGCAGTACAACACATTGTGAATTGAAGAATCCCAAATGGTAGAATTGAAACTTGTACTTTCCCAAATGGTCGAATCCCAAATGATCGAAAAGTTTTAATAGTAATCCCATTTGGCCGAAAATCTCAACTGTCGCAAAAGGTCGAAGATTTGATTTTTCCATGTGACCGATTCCTATTTGGTAGAAAAGTTTAGTTGTTAGTCGCAAATGATCGAATCTTATCGGCTAGATAGGATTCGACCATATGGGAAAGTATACTTTTCGACCTTTTGAGACTATTTGCAGCAAACTACAAAATGTTTCTACCTTATAGGATTTTACCATTTGCAACGAACTACAACATTTTTCTATCAAATGGGATTCGACTGTTTGAGAATCGGTCAGATGGGGAAATCAAATCTTCTACTTTTTGCGACAGTCGATATTTTCGGCCAAATGGGATTACTATTGAAACTTTTCGATCATTTGGGATTCAACCATTTGGGAAAGTACAAGTTTCAATTCTACCATTTGGGATTCTTCATTTTTCAATCTTTCGCGACAAAATAATAATTTCGACCAAATGGGAATTGGTCATTTGGCATGCCACCAAACTTGTACTTTCCCAAATGATCGAAAAGTTTTAATAGTAATCCCATTTGGCCGAAAATCTCATCTGTCGCAAAAGGTCGAAAATTTGATTTCCCATCTGACCGATTCTCATACAGTCGAATCTCATTCGTTAGAAAAATGTTGTAGTTTGTCGCAATTTATTGATCAAATTGCATCGGCTAGATCGGATTCGATCATATGGGAAAGTATACTCTTCGACCTTTTGGGATTCGGTCAGATGGGACCCCACGGTCTTCTCTAAGGTTCTAGAGATTGTCATGTATATACAGGTGTATGAATACTTAGTAAATCTTGGGGTACTGTCTGAGGATCAATTTGGTTTTGTGAAGGGAAGATCCACTACTGACGCCTTTGATGCACTAATAAAATTTATAATTGAGTCTTTTGAAAACAGATGCTTTGCTCAGGCTGCCTTCTGTGACCTGAGCAAGGCATTTGACTGCGTGGATCATGATATTCTGCTTGAAAAATTAGCTCATTATGGAGTCAGTGGAAGGAGCCTTAGTCTTTTTAGATCATACCTTGTAGATCGCCAGCAAGTTGTTCGTGTAGGAAATAAGAGATCCGATCTTGCTAAAGTAAAGTACGGCATCTCCCAAGGATCAATATTGGGACTACTCCTCTTTGTATTGATAATAAATGATCTTCCTCTCACAATCAACAGCAAGACTGTGTTGTATGCTGATGACACCACTTTTCTTAATTCTCATTCAGATGCACACACTTTACATAACATGACAGCTGATCATGACATTGGCGGAAGCTTCCAAGTATTTCACAGCGAATGGCTTTAAACTAAATGAGGATAAAACTCAGCTCATGACATTTGGTCTCAGGGACTATACACACAACAGTAACAATAGTTTAAAGTTTTCGGGCTTGATGTTTGATCACAGGTTGACCTGGGAACCCCACATAAATTTCGTTTCTGACAGGTTATCAAGGGTTATCTATCTGTTGAGGCAGTTGAAGAATCTTGTACCGGAAAAATACCTCAGAAACTCATATTTTGCTTTTTTCCAAAGCATAATATTGCATACGGAATTTTAGTATATGGAAACAGCTGCCACATCAATAAGGTCTTGCTTCTGCAGAAAAAGGCTATTAGAATATTGACAGGTGCGGGGTACCTAGATCACTGTCAACCTCTTATCAAAAAAAATAAACAAAAATATTGGCTGTCATAAAGCTCTATACAGGGTGATTCATAATTATGGTAGAATAATCCAATACGTGATAGTAGAGGTAAAAATAAAGAAAAGTTCTTATAAACATATATCCATAAAGGCTTCATAAGCGAGCTTTCCAGGGTGAAAGATTTCGCCCGGAATTTATTCACTTCCTCTGGTGAAATACACCGATGCTGAATTGTTTGGGAACTAGTTTTTGGAAAACGTATGGTGGATTCATATGGAAAATATCTGAAAAATTGAATAAAACTAGTCTGGAAGCTGTAGTGTGAGTGGTTTTTGAGAAAAAAGTTAAAATATGCAAGAAATCTACGTAGAAAAACACAGACTTCTACGTTTGATGCCCAATTACTTTCTTTAGTGACCAGTGAACATATAACTTTTTGGAATAACAATTTGTAGAGAATTTAATTCTGAAAAGAATGATGTAAGCTGTGTAAACTAAATTTAAATAATAGTTGAATTGAATGTATTCTTATGAAGTACATTACACCACAAAAATTTGCTGTTTTATGAGGAGAGAACTAATAGCTCATAGGTTGTAGCTGATTGCAAATAAAATATTCGGTTTTTTATGAAAAGTTTGATTCCTATATGAAAGTAACATATAATCTAAATGACATTAAACTTATACCAAAAGACTAAAGATGATGATCAAAGTGACCTCCGTTGTTCTTAATGCATAATATGTTCAGACGTCTTCTCATCGATTGTCGGACCCGTTCAAATATTCCAGGAGTCTGCTCATTATCATTATCATTCCCATTCCGTTAAAAATTCTTAATCGGAGTTCTTCAATTGTATCAATCGGAGTATTGTATACTAAAGTTTTCAAGTGTCCCCAAAGATAAAAATCCAAAGGATTCAAGTGTGGTGACCTAGCTGGCCATGGTACTGGCCCACCTCGACCTATCCATTGATTTGGGAACCTGTGATTCAGGTGTTCGTGTCCACGAACAGCAACACTGAAGTGTGCTGGAGCTCCATCATGCATAAACCAAATGTATTGGCGTAACTGAAGAGGTACATCTTCAAGTAAGATAAATAGCTCCTCTCTCAAAAAGTTCAAGTAGATTATGCCATTAAGCCTGGGAGAAAGCTTGAACAGAAGTAGATGATCTCCTATGATTCCTGCCCAAATGTTTACTGAAAACTGATGTTGTGGACGATTAGGATTGATGGCATGAGGATTGTCAGCTGCCCAAATATGTACGTTGTGGACGTTAACTATAGCAGCTCTTGTAAAGTGTGCCTTGTCGGTAAATGAAACGGTTGTTGAAAAGTTTGGGTTAACAAGTTTTTCTAAAAACCATCGGCAAATACCAGCACGGGAATTCAGTCTCGTGGCAACAGAGTATGAACTTTCTGGAGGTGGTATGGATGTAATTGTTGCTCTTTTAGGATCCTCAAACCTCTAATACCATGCCTCATTGAATGCAATTTTTATGCACTATTAAATGAACTATTGATTGCGTGCAATAACGCATGCAATTAATAACTAAAATAACATAGTATTGTCTCTCGAACTTTCTCTGCCTTGAACTCGGACTGTCCTGTTCCCAGTATGTCTTGAAGAAGATTAGCTTTCGATGTTAGCATTTTTGATACACCAACCCCAACAGCCATTAGCCGTTTTCACACCGATATCTCGCCAACACGACATACAGACAGGTAAACCCTGTCTGATGGACAGTATAAGAGGAGGCTGGGGTTTATAACTGCGCGAGGTCTACTGTTCACAGAACTACTAGTTCAAATGAAAATGAATTAATCATTTTTATTTAACTCAACAGTCCAAGTGGATCGGGGTCTGCCTGCATAAATGTGCTCTTTGGACATCAAAGAAACCGTTTCAGACAGACGTTGATGAATAGTGGCAGAAAACCTCGATCTTGGACATACTCGGTTAGGAAAGTTTTCTTGATACAAACGTCTTGCTTCAGTTCTATTACTGTGTCCCATCCCATACATTGAATGCACGTCAGCTAATTCGGAGTATGAATAATGTCTAAAGTTACCTGCCGTTTTTAAAAAAATTAACACTCAACACAAAAAAGTAAAGTGAAATGGTTACAAATAACTGGTTAATAGATTAAACAAAAAACACAGCGCGGTTACAGTAGGCCTAATTTACTTACAGTTTGTTGTTTTGTTCAACAGTGAGCTAAAATATTTCTGAAAATAATTTTTAGCTGATAATTTCTCTTGAATATTTTCTTATTTAAAACAAAATAGATCAGCAGTTCTGGAACAGCTGTTATTCAAATCCATGTTTATTTGCAATCAGCTACAACTATGAGTTATTAGTTCTTCCTATAAAACAGCAAATTTTGTGGTTTGTAATGTACTACATTAGAATACATTTTATTCAACTTTATTCGAATTTAGTTCACACAGTTTACATCATTCTTTTCAGAATTATTCTCTACAATGTTTATTTCGAAAAAGAATTTTGTTTACTGGTCATTAAAGAAAGTTATTGGGCATCAAACGTAGAAGTCTGTGTTTTTCTACGTAGATTTCTTGCATATTTTAACTTTTTTCTCAAAAACTACTCATACTACAGCTCCCAGACTAGTTTTATTCAATTTTTCAGATATTCTTCCATATGAATCCACCATAAGTTTTCAAAAACTAGTCTCCAAACAATTCTGCATCGGTGTATTTCACCAGAGGAAGTGAATAAATTCCGGGCGAAACCCTTCACTCTGTATAGCTCGCTAATGAAGCGTTTATGGATATATGTTTATAAGAACATTTTTTCTTATTTTCACCTCTACTATCACGTATTGAATTATTTTACCATAATCATGAATCATACTGTATATTCCAAGTAATCATGCACACTGGAAAGAATCTCCATGGCCCAAATGAAAAATCCAATATTCATGCTTATGACACAGGAAAAAAGACCACATTGATATTCCATATCAACGTTGTCAAACTA
The DNA here is from genome assembly GCF_014356525.2 of Nilaparvata lugens. Classification (NCBI taxonomy): domain Eukaryota; kingdom Metazoa; phylum Arthropoda; class Insecta; order Hemiptera; family Delphacidae; genus Nilaparvata; species Nilaparvata lugens. The sequence goes on along the minus strand of NC_052505.1, from coordinate 42,146,936 downwards.
TGAAACACTATGACAGCATAGGCTTGAGGATGTACAATAAGTGCCATTGGATATCAAATGTTGTGAAAATATTGTAATTTAAAAAAAATACTTTTTGAGTGGCTGGTTTTAAGACCTTTCTATTGTTTGACAGAGTTTTTCGATTCTGCTTGATGTAATTCTACTTTGTGACTTTAAACTATTGCTTCGACTTCATTATTTTGTAATTGTATTTCCATGACTTTGTTTCTTCCATTATGATATATAGTATATTGACGACTACTGCAAAACGATGGCTGGTAGCCCTGGTAATGTTATGTAATGAAATGTGATGGTATGGTTGATTGGTAGTTTGCAACCAGCCTGATCAGATTTCTTAGTGGGGCCATTGGGAAACATTTTCAAAAAGCCCTGATATTATAACAATGACTTTATTTCTAGTGGATAGCATTTCTAGTAGATGGCTGAATATTCTCGTCAATAATCTGCCACTATCTTATATTAGAAGAAACTTGCCTTTTCCTATGATTAAAAAACGCACACAAAAAATGTGATTTCAAATTCAAATTTCGTTTATCACACACATATACGACAATTTAGAATTAATGAAAAAGTGACCTGGAATAAGGTATATGATTTTTGTTTTTCTGTATTTATACTATGTCACGATATCCTTCTTCTTAAGGAACGAAAATTGACGAATAAATTTCAGGAAATCAAATTATAGAAAAATAGAAATATTCTCTCATGAGAAGCTGTGTAAACCAATACAAGACCTGCTAATATAACTATGCTATTATCTCACCTTATGTTATAATGTTTCACTAGTATCTTTTCTTGTGTGTCATTTATATATAATAATGAATTAGTGTGCAATCTTTTCCATATAAAATTATTGTTAGGAATAGGAGTATCATAGAAAACTAACCTCATTTAGTCAACATGTTTTAAAATATGTTAAAGGGGCACAGCCTCATAAATTATTCACTGTCATAAGACGAGGAGAATGTTCTTTATTTTTCATATTTGAATTTATAAAATATCTTGAAGATGTCGAATTTGAAAATATTGAAAGACAACATGCAATAAAATAAATAAATTAAAGTAGTGTTTACTCACCGGTATTTATAGTAGTTGGATTGTTGTTATAAGCAGACAATCACCTTTCAAGCGCTTATCTTTGTACCGTTATTATCAAAATTAGCCTCCTTGCTATTACTTTATTTTCTTTCGTAGAATTAAAATTTATTTATTGTAATTATTTTTTATTTCCTCGCACTTCACATCACTGTGGCACATGGCTTGTGCCAATGTTATCGTAGGTCAGTGATTCTTGTAATCACCACGTGAATGAGATGTCTGATAAGGGAGAAGCAAGCTTCATACGGTATGTTCTAGTGATAAGAGGTTCGACTTTTGTTTGTATTAAGAAATATCCCGGTTTCAAATTCATGTAAATTGCTGATTTTGAATCACTACCGGTACATCTGGGAACTACTTTCTTTATTTGCAAACGTCATTGTGACGAAAGCCATTTTGAATTGATTCAACCTATCAGAAGCCCAGATTTAATTATTCAAGGGTGTATGAACTTAAGTATCTTGAAAAATAACCACTTCCGACATGATCATGTAGCGGTAGACAACCATGGTTGAATGTTCCCCGTTTAACTGTTTTAAATGTTAAAGTAAATGTCTCATATAATTGTAAATCAGCACCAAATACCGTCTCTTATGTATTTTTCTATTAATTACGGAGTGAAGTGAAATATAAAAAAATTAAAACGTCACCGAACTTAGCCGCCCGACCACTCTGACCTGTGCCAAAACGTGAGCGACCTATCCGAGGTCCAGTCAATTTTCATCCGAAGACATCGCTTGAGTAATTTCATTTCATCATTTTTGTATTGGACCCAATGCACAGTGCAGTGCATCCGATAGAATATAACAAAGCGTAACGACGAAATTTGAAACTGAGAGTCTCGAAAATACATGAAATTTGTATTAATTGTAATCTCATTCCTTGCTTTACACGCCAGCCCCCTGAGTGTCTCAGTCACTCAAGGCTAGTAATTAACTATTTTTTCAATATTATATCAAATCTCTCCAATTCAATATCTGGACTTAGTTCAATCAAATATCCTGCTAAAAACTTTAAATATAGTACTCTTCGAATTATCATCACAGTGTTGAATGTGTGTACACATTAGACTGTGATTTTTTGTATAAGTGTGGATTTTTTGTGCGCATAATTTGCAGTTTATTATCAACTTATAGCAATTCATTTTAAATCCCGTGTTTGGCAACTCACAAGGTTAGTTATAAACGAGCAAAGGTCTCCCTAACTATATTCTTGGCTGTGGGAGTCAGCCGGAAGGGTGAGCTTATGATATATTCGCAAACGCCACGTTACACCACATTCCATCATTGTGATTGGATATTATCTTTATATATTTTTTGATTCTATGATACGTGTAATCGAGTTGAAAGGAGAGAATAACTACCTCCCAGACCGATTACTCCGGACTCATTCCACTCTTTCTTTGTATTGGCCTTCCTACTCCCGGTCGGAGGTGAACCTCAAACAACGTGGAGACAATTACAAGAGGTAACCCACAGAAGCCCATTACAACAAGTGATGTATTTATTAGTGATTGCTCTTAAACGGTAGTTATTATCGAATAACGAGTTTAGAAAACCGGGAAAATGGGATTTACATCTTCAAGTAAGATAAATAGCTCCTCTCTCAAAAAGTTCAAGTAGATTATGCCATTAAGCCTGGGAGAAAGCTTGAACAGAAGTAGATGATCTCCTATGATTCCTGCCCAAATGTTTACTGAAAACTGATGTTGTGGACGATTAGGATTGATGGCATGAGGGTGTCAGCTGCCCAAATATTACGTTGTGGACGTTAACTATAGCAGCTCTTGTAAAGTGTGCCTTGTCGGTAAATGAAACGGTTGTTGAAAAGTTTGGGTTAACAAGTTTTCTAAAAACCATCGGCAAATACCAGCACGAGGAATTCAGTCTCGTGGCAACAGAGTATGAACTTTCTGGAGGTGGTATGGATGTAATTGTTGCTCTTTTAGGATCCTCAACACCTTAATACCATGCCTCATTGAATGCAATTTTTATGCACTATTAAATGAACTATTGATTGCGTGCAATAACGCATGCAATTAATAACTAAAATAACATAGTATTGTCTCTCGAACTTTCTCTGCCTTGAACTCGGACTGTCCTGTTCCCAGTATGTCTTGAAAAAGATTAGCTTTCGATGTTAGCATTTTTGATACACCAACCCCAACAGCCATTAGCCGTTTTCACACCGATATCTCGCCAACACGACATACAGACAGGTAAACCCTGTCTGATGGACAGTATAAGAGGAGGCTGGGGTTTATAACTGCGCGAGGTCTACTGTTCACAGAACTACCAGTTCAAATGAAAATGAATTAATCATTTTTATTTAACTCAGTTCAAGACGACATGTTATCTATTGATGACCTACAAGCTATTGCAGTTATAATGTGTGCAGTGTCCAAAAGAAAAAAAGGAAAAGGAGCATGTGGGTGAAGTCATGGCCTGAAAGGACGAAGTTCACCCACGTAAACTCATTGTCAAAGTTGCAATGTCATCCAAAAGATTGGAAAAACTATCTGCAAATGGATGAGCCAACTTTTTTGGAATTATTAAGAATGGTAACCCCGTTAATTTCAAAAGAAGATTCTGTGATGAGGAAAGCAATAACGCCGCATGAAATATTGACAGCAACATTGCGTTACTTGGCAACGGGGAGAACATTAGAAGATAATGAAGTTCGACACCAGGATCTCTCCTCAATGCTTGGGGAAAATAATACCAGAGACTTGCTTGGCATTGGCGATAGCACTAAAGGACTACTGCAAGGTAAATGTAGTTCAATTCAAGGGGCTATTCACACTGAATTATTGTATTGTGTATTAAGTCTAACGTTTTCAAATTGAGTCTATGATGCTAAAAAAATAATGCTGGATAAAATAATTGTGATGATGATGATCTTGAATATTTATCATATATGTTATCTTACAGACATTTTTGAAACATGTAGTGCAATTTTTGAAACGATTTGATACACAATGTACAAACCATACCATACAGACGCTCTCCTAACATTGAATTTCCTTGGAGACCAAAATACAACCTTTCAACTACTTTTGAAAATTGAAAAAATAATTTCAAATCAATTCTGTGAAACTTTCTCGCTTTCACCACCCATTTATCTTTCGAAACGGAAAAGTTTCTCTTCCTCTTCTTCTTCCTCTTCCTCTTCCTCTTCCTCTTCCTCTTCCTCTTCCTCTTCCTCTTCCTCTTCCTCTTCCTCTTCTTCTTCTTCTTTTCTTCTTCTTCTTCTTTTCTTCTTCTTCTTCTTCTTTTCTTCTTCTTCTTTTCTTCTTCTTCTTCTTCTTCTTCTTCTTCTTCTTCTTCTTCTTCTTCTTCTTCTTCTTCTCTTCTTCTTCTTCTTCTTTTCTTCTTCTTCTTCTTTTCTTCTTCTTCTTCTTTTCTTCTTCTTCTTTTCTTCTTCTTCTTCTTCATGTAAATGTGTGCCAAATTTTGTCACGATCGGATATGGGGCGCAGAATCTACAGGCTTCTACATTCAGCTGGACGCAGTACAACACATTGTGAATTGAAGAATCCCAAATGGTAGAATTGAAACTTGTACTTTCCCAAATGGTCGAATCCCAAATGATCGAAAAGTTTTAATAGTAATCCCATTTGGCCGAAAATCTCAACTGTCGCAAAAGGTCGAAGATTCGATTTTCCCATGTAACCGATTCCTATTTGGTAGAAAAGTTTAGTTGTTAGTCGCAAATGATCGAATCTTATCGGCTTGATAGGATTCGACCATATTATGGGAAAGTATACTTTTCGACCTTTTGAGATTCGACTATTTGCAGCAAACTACAAAATGTTTCTACCTTATAGGATTTGACCATTTGCGACGAACTACAACATTTTACTATCAATGGGATTCGACTGTTTGTGAATCGGTCAGATGGGAAAATCAAATCTTCGAACTTTTGCGACAGTCGAGATTTTCGGCCAAATGGGATTACTATTGAAACTTTTTGATCATTTAAAAATATCCGAAAACTTGTCAAACTGAAAACTTTAATCAAATCTTGCAGAATTTAAAATAGGTCTATAACCACCCTCGGTTAAGTAAGAATCTATATGCTAAATTCCAAGTTAATCAGTTCAGTAGTTCAGACGTGATAATGCGTCAAACATAATGTTCCTATACTTTACACCTGTATACGTTTATAATCCAGTTCTTTCCTTTATTATAGTATAGAAGATGATAGATGTATGGATGATCATTGTTATTTTACTAAAAGCTAGAATAAGTTGAATAGTTTCCATTTCAGAGGGAGTTTTGACAACCCACAAAACTCATTTTTCATTGGAAGATATAACGAAAAGGTGCATTATGACCTTATTTTTTTGCTCAGCTTGCCAAAATTGAAATTTTCGACTGACTGTATAGTGAGTCAGTCATTCTATCAGGGCTCGAATAATTTTGAAATTCAAATTGAATGAAAATGGAAGAGAATAATTTCTACATGTAAATATCAACACCCTTATTCAAAGACATATTAACTGCATGCGTTTCCATATTGCTGATACATCATTGATGAAACTGTAGACGTTTATTTAGCACTTTGTCTCAAAAAACTGCTCTAGCTGAAATATTAATGATCCATGCTACATGTAGGCCCAAACATTACATCAGGAAAACGAAGTTTCAAACTATGTTTTCCTAAACAGATGTTTTTGAGATAATTTCTTCGATGCAGCTGTTCCACATTCACCATATATATTAATATTATACAGTTTGTGAAAATGGAAGTATTTATTAATAATTATCAAAACAATACTATCACTAGTAGTTTTGTGAACAGTGGACCTCACGCAGTATTCTCATCCACAAGTACCTGATTGAAACTATAGACCTTATAGAAATAATACAGCAATAGACTGGCTTCTCCACACATCTGTGTAATCACTTGTCAGCTGATTTATGATGAATAATTCTATAGTCTGATATTTACTCCAATATTGGCGTATGAGGGAGGCTCTTTTTTCCTTTCATATTATCCTTGAAACGCAAAATTCCCAAAAACCTTGTACATACGTCGATGCGCAATTGAAAAAGGAACATACCTGTCAAATTTCATGAAAATCTATAACCGCGTTTCGCCTTAAATGCGCAACATATAAACATTTAAACATTAAGAGAAATGCCAACGCCTCGACTTGAATCTTAGACCTCACTGCGCTCGGTCGATTATATTCATGATAAAAATATTATCATTATTATTAAAATTATTCATCAATTATTATCAAAACAATATTATTGAGGTTAAGTGGTATCAGGTAGAAAGCAGAATAGAAACAGATATGTTCCTTTTTCAATTTAGACCATATGATTTGGTGATTTTTTAATTAAATCTAATGTACCATTAATGAAATTTAAACATTAATTCTGAAAAATATAGAAGGGAAATTAAAATTTGGGCTTCCAGGTGCACGAGATTGATATTTTTAGAATCTATGTGCAAAATACAGAACTCTCCTAGTTTAAGACTTTTCTTTTTCTGTTTACTTAGCTTTTTTCCATTAGTTATTATTTTCTTTCCTGTAATCTTCAAATCGTTTTTTTTTATTGTATTTTCCTCTAGAATCTTTGGGAAGGATTTTTTTACCTTCTCTCTTTTCACATTTTTCTTTATAATAATGAAATTAATTTTATTATTCTGAGTAAATGCTTTTTGCTTTCTTTTCACATTTTTCTTTATATGAATGTAATTAATTTGATTATTTCAACTGTGTAAATGCTTTTTGCTTTCTTTTCTTTATTAACTATATTTCAAAATGTATATAAGTTAAATTGATGTTCTATTTAATTGTGTAAATAAGGCTATTTATGGATCTCTGAGAGCCTTTGTATGTAAAGAAAATAAATAAATAAAATTTGGAAATCTGAATCATTCCCGTTTTCCCGGTATGCAATCCACAATGTTGACATGTCTTGATGCGAAGAAACGAACAAACGAACACACGAACAAACAAACACACAAACAAACGAACAAACACAACCCTACTCTCTTCTATTATATAGATACCAGCATGAACTGTGAAAATCCAAACACAGCTGTGTTTGAGAAGAAAATACCTAATTAGAACCGTACGAATTAAAACCTGACTTATGTATGAAAGCCTCATTCAATTTCGGTAATGAACCGAACCGAACCAAACCGAATGCGTGTGAAGCTAGCCTTAGGAGTAAGTTTGGTTTTTCGGTTTGTGTTTAAGAATTTCTCTAATAAGTGAATATTCTCTATTTAAAAAATAGTTGAGTGTTATAAATCATTATTCTGGTTTTTGAAACATCTGAATCCAAAAGAATGGTTTGTATAAATTTTTTTGGACGGAAATTTTTTTTAGAAATCTAGAAGACATAACCTCATTCGGACTTTTGAATGTTACCTAAATTTGGGAGAGAAATAGTACAAGGTATTCTTAAGCCACGTTTACACCAACGTTATTAACAGAATGTTACTAACTTGATCATTATACATTTCATTAGATTGAACGGAACTTGACAAACACACATGATCATCATGTGTATGATAAGTTATGTTCAATCTAATGGAATCTATAAGGATAAATTATAAACATTTTGTTAATAACTTTGGTGTAAGCTCGGCTTTAGTTTTTCTCTCCCAATCTGTGCTTCATTGTAAAAAGAGAATAAATAATATTGCAATAAATCCGCTGATCTCACGAGATTCAAAACTATCTGGCAAGGAATTAATCGACTTGGTCCAACATAATTATGTGATTTGTTGACATGACCAACGATACGATTTTATTTCAGATCCATCATTTTTTACTTATATCGGTGCCCTGAGCTTCGCCTGTTATTGTTTCATTGATAAACCAAACACAATTCTTTAAAATGACTGGAGAAGGACTAATATTTTTTATTATGGGGAAGGTCATGTTTTTATTTCACAGCTGGCTGTACGTCAGTTTATGAATTTCGGGGATTAGATATTTTGATTTTACACAGACGCACTCGCTATTTTATATGTTTATTATCCACAGACGACGAAAGTCTCAGCTGTTTTTCGAAGGATGAATCATCCTTTTCATGTCCATCAGCAGGTTTTCCCAGGGATGAGACCTAGTGTAATCGAATTTTTACATCATAAACCTACTATGTTCCAAATTTCGTGAAAATCGTCAGAGCCGTTCACGAGATTCGTTGGACAAAGATAACTGAATAACCAGATATGGAAATAACCAGATAAATATAGAAATAATACATTAATTGCTAAATATGATAGGATATTAACAATAATATTCTAGCAAACATGGTATATCATTCTAAATTAAAATATATCAACATTTTCAAATTTGATCATTATTTCACAGTTTCAAGTGATAAGTGAGTGTCATTTCTCATTCAATTTGGTTTATAAACAGTCTAAATTGGAACTTTTCTGTTTTCAAATGTTTGGACTCAAATTCAAAAGTGTATGGAACATAACCTACCTTTGGAATACTTTCTAGTGTATGAATCAAAATTCGAGGAAGAAACAGTTTTGAGCTTTGCTTGCTGGTCTTTTCCCAATCATTTTTAGGAATACCTAATTGTTTTCTGCGTATTAATGTATCAATAAAAAATATAAACTATACTCTAATGCTTCTCTGCTTTTTTATTCCAGAGAGGAGCTCCGTGCCCCGATATTAATAAAGAAAATTATAGCTAAATTAAGTCATTATATTGATCACTAACTTACCCGGCGAACTTCGTACCGCCAAAAAGTCAATGTATCTCATGTCACACTTGACTTTATTTGGTGAATCATGAAATTTATCTGACAATCAATATTTTGATTTACATCTCAATACGGACACCCTATGAGCTTATTCATGCAGCATTCTCCTCAATCAATTGGTAGTAATATCTATCAGTAAAGTGTTGAATTGAGAAAAATAGATAATTTAAATCAGTGTTTCAAAGATGAATTCAATGTTTTCATAGTTGTTGATTGTCAATAGATGGTCCAGGAAATATGCGATGCACGATGAATTACACAGAATTCTTTCCATCTTGAATGGAATATAAGCTGAGCTAAATTCCAAAAAAAGGACTGTCATTTTTCAGTAATTGATGAATGCAATATTAACTACTCTCTTTCATGAGATGAATAATATTTTTCCACAATAATATTTTTCTCAATGATAGGGGAGTGATAATTATTTGTATAGATAGGTCTTCTAAGGAACGATTGTCTACAGCTGGTACCAATCAACTACACTAACTTCAACTCCAAACTACCGTTATAATTCTTCTTCTTCTTCATTTGCCGTCTCCATGGCGGAGGTTGGCTATCATGATGGCAATTTTCACCCTGCTTACAGCTGACTTGAAAAGTTCATTTGAGGTGCACTTGAACCAATCCCTAAAATTGCGCAACCAAGATATCCTTCTTCGCTCCACTGACCTCCTACCTGTTATTTTGCCTTGCATAATGAGGTGCAATATTCCATACTAGTGTCCTCTCATTATGTGACCCAGGTACCTTAATTTGCGCTCCTTGATTTCACCAATGAGTTGCAGTTTCTTACCCATTCTCCTGAGAACCTCTTCATTTCTGTACCGTTATAATACCAGTACACAATTTATTACAGGGTGACGTGCTCATTATACAGCTGGTAACTTAAGATGCTGAATCAGAGGTAGCCGCTTACCGAAAATTTCGAAAACATAGGTCTGTAAAATGGATCAATAAATAATTATTATTAGCCCCCCTATTAGAATTTCTGGTCAGAAACCATCCCCAATATTCATACAACATATTCCCAAAGTTTCATGCCGTTCTGTCAACTAGTGTTCGAGTCCATAGGGAACAAACAAACAAACAAACACACAAACAGACATTCCTTTTTATATGTAGATGATGAGTCTCTTAAGCCCGTATGTTTGATAGCTGTTCAATTGTCCAATCACTTGTCTAATTCGAATCATCAGCTGATCTAAAATTGTGTTACATTATAATAAAAACTTGATTCAAGTCAAGTCCTGGATCAAGTCAACGCTAGTGAGTATAGTATACATTCAAAATGTGAGAAAATTGCAACCAAGGAAAGTCACACCAAATCTCTTAGACTGGGAAGGAATCCACCTATGGGGTCATTCCTCTATCATCTCATCACCAAGCTGTGCCCAAGGCTCATCAAGAAAAATCATATAAATTCATCAAATTTTGTTTTGTTGAGGGTGATGCCTACATTAGATCCAGGTGGGTAATTTCAGAGGAAATTTCAGATCTAATGGTAATATAGCATGGGACAATGAATAACATTTTATGAGTGAGAAATATATCCATGATATAATTATGATAATGGAGAATGTCATAGTGCGATATAATTGACCGAGCGAAGTAAGGTCTAAGATTCAAGTCGACGGTTTGGCATTTCTCTTAATGTTTAAATGTTTGAATGTTTATATGTTGCGCATTTACGGCGAAACGCGGTCATAGATTTTCATGAAATTTGACAGGTACGTTCCTTTTTTAATTGCGCGTCGACGTATATACAAGGTTTTTAGAAATCTTGCGTTTCAAGGATAATATAGAAGGAAAAAGGAGCCTCCTTCATACGCCAATATTAGAGTAAAAATCACACTATAGAATTATTCATCATAAATCAGCTGACAAATGATTACACAGATGTGTGGAGAAGCCAGTCTATTGCTGTATTTCCATCAGGTATATAGTTTCAATCAGGTACTTGTGGATGAGAATACTGCGTGAGGTCTACTGTTCACAGAACTACTAGTATTGTAAGAGCGTTACTTACCTAATGGCAACATACCTCCAGATGGCGAGCGTGAGTGTGAGGCAGATGGAGATCGTGTGCAGGACCTGCGAGAAGTGCGTGTGGAAGAGGATGAAGACAGCGCCCGTGTAGGTGAACTCGGACAGGATGGACGGCCTCAGATACATGTAGCAGGCGAATGGCACATACTCCAGCATCACCAGCATGTCAGCAATCGCAATCCCGGTCAGGATGCGGTTGATGGGCACTGAGCACAATTCTTTACGCGTCAGCACAATCACGTTGAGTAGATTGGCAATGGTGCCGAACGCGCACACTATCAGACTCACGTATCCGTGCACGCTACGGTAGGATTTGGCCAGGTCACGGATGCCGCCGCTGCAGTAGCACGCTGCCAGCGTGTCCACACTCGAGCTGTTGGTGAACGTCAAGTTGAGCGTCATCATGTAGTCGACGTCCTCCTCCGTCAAGTTCAAGTAATTGAGCAGCGTCTCGTGCGACGACAGAATAAACTGTTTGTCCATTTCGTCCAAGTGTTTATTCTGGGTTACGACTGAAACCGATGAGTTTCTCAGTTTATTGAGCGCAGCCTCTAGACTCTTGATCACCGTTCGTACGTTTTTATTGATCATCTGTTGTGAAAGGTCATAAGTTCTGAAAGCAGATCCATCAGTGATTTTATAGAACTCAATACTCCAGGGTTCTTATCATTCAATTCCTTCTTCCATCGCCGCAAATCCTTATCAACATCAATGAATTCGTTTGAAATAACTAATGGCTTTCGGCTCGTTTTTTAAATTCATTTCAATTTCTTTCAAGAATCTATATTGACAAAAATGAATAAATCAAAAATAATAGTACTTATGATACAACTTTAACCATTTGATTGATCATAGATAAAAAGTGCATGAGTAGTAGAATGCTATTTTCATGAGGTTTCGAAATATCATCATAATAGTTCCATAATTTTCCGTTGAGTTGCCAATCTATCTGTCTCAATATTGAATTGGCTCTTTCCACTGACGAACTCCAACATTCAACAATAATTAACTAATTATAATCGTGGAGTGTTTAGTTCAGAACTGATCTCGTAAGGGGTAAATCAAATGATCGGAAAACATACAATCACCTACTTATTTCGTATTTTCATAATTAGTTATTTGCACTCTTCAAATAAGACTTCGTTCATGAAACAATTAGAACTACTATAGGCCTAACTGAAGCACAACGCCAAATCTTTTTTTGAAATTAAATGAGCTTGTGATGAGAATTCTGAAGTATTTCCAATAATTTCTTGAGGAGATTCTGAGCTCCGTGCTCACTTATATAAAAATGGATCAAATTGAAGAATTGTAGAGAAATAGATCTTTCCATTTCTTCACGAGGGTTCTTGATCTCGATTCGGGGATTTTATGTCAGTATTATAACTATTATATAAATAATGGTATTGGCAACCAATTATCGCATTCTCCAACTGCCGATGGATAACATAATTGATTCAAAAGTTATCATGCAATCGAAGCCTCAGTAATCCAAGTTCCAAGAGAGTTAGTTATCAGACTATATTGATCGGTCTTTCCAAAAATCAAAATATGAATATCAAATGTAAGTCATATCAATTCCGTTTGTTCAGGAGTTACAAAGTGTTCCTGAATCACTCCACATCTACAAACCAATCAAAATATTATTCCATCCATTGACTAAAATTGGAATGCTAAATGAAAGCACAAACAGTTTTGAGTTCTCGCCCCTGCTTCGAATGTGAATATTCTGAAACAGCCGTCTCACAAAAGTGAGGAATTTTTGTCGTGGGTAGAACACATTCGGAATGCCAAATCTAGAACACTGAAAAATTCTCGTTGAAGTGGTTTCCTTTGAGAAAGAAATACTGCTCAAGCCTTGTGCGTCTGGGAACCTGCGAAAAAAAGGAAAGGAGAATTTTAGTAAAGAGATTCACATGAATACAGAGCTATTCAAAGCTATACATTGATCGGTCCTGTAGAGGCTACTACTGTACCAGATGGTCTTTGAAAAATACAATTTATCAATGGAACTTATTATTTTATTGAAAATAAATCGAAGATGGAGTTTTCATTCATAAAGTTTTGGATGTTTAATTATGACATGTTATTTATGATTATGTTTAGCCCTTTTTCAACTGGACTGAACTTAAATGTGACATCAAAAATGTGACATTCTCCATCAATTTATTCTTAGAAAATCTCTAAAAACGCTGTGAAACTACCTTGAGCGTATTTTTGGCATAGTATTGAAGATCTCCAAAGACAAAATTTCTAGACCCTAGCTGAGCTCCTGTATAAAATTTCCTGTTAATCAGTCAGTCTTTGAAAAAACTTAAGCTGCGTTTACACCGGAGTTAATAACACAAGTTATTAACTTGACTGAATCGTCAAAAATTTCTTTTGACAAAAGTTAATAACTCATGTTTCTAAAAGAAAATTCCTTGTTATTAACAAGATCTTGTTATCAATATAATTGACTTCAATATGATTTCATTTAACGAGAGTAACCTCCTCCACCACCACGACCACCTCCTCCACCACCTCCTCGACCTCCTCCTCCACCTCCTCAACCCTCCACCCCGCCAACTAACTATTCCTCCTCCTCCTCCTCCTCCACCTACTCCTCCTTCACCTCCACATCCTCTTCTCCTCCTCCTCCTCCTCTTCCTCACCATACTCTTCCTCCTCCTCCAACTATTCCTCCTCCTCCTCCTCCTAAACCACTCCACCTCCTCCTCTTCCTCTTCCACCTTATTCTTCTCCTCCTCCTCCTCTTCCTCTTCCTCATTCTTCACCTACTCCTCCTCCTCGCCCACCTACTCCTCCTTTTCCTCCTCACCCTACTCTTCCTCCTCCTCCTCCAACTATTCCTCCTCCTCCTCAACTACTCCACCCTCTCCTCTTCCTCCTCCTCCTCCACCTCCTCTTCATCATCCTCTACCTACTCCTCCTCCACCACCTACTCCTCCTTCACCTCCACATCCTCTTCTCCTCCTCCACTTACCCCTCCTCCTCCAACTATTCCTCCTCCTCCTCCTCCTCAACTATTCCACCTCCTCCTCTTCCTCCTCCTCCTCCTCCTCCTACTGCTCCTCCTCTTCCTCCTCCTCCACCTACTCCGCCACCTACTCCTCCTACTCCTCCTCCTGCTCCTCCACCTCCTCCAACTCCTTCTCCTCCTCCTCCTCCAACTTATCCTCCTTCTCCTCAATAATAATAATAATCGAGAATACTGCTTATCAAGTGAAGAGCGAATAACTATATCTATTACATTACTATAGAGTAAATAAAATAATCATTATACATTAAAAAATCTTCCTTGTTTTTGAGTATTTTTGAGAATTGACCTGGCACATATTTAATTCGAGGGTGCTGAATCCGAATCTGAACTGGCGAATTCTCTATATTCATTTTGAAGCGATTTGGGTATTGATGGATAGATGAGACATAATCGTTTCCTAGAAAAATTGACGCAAACCTGGCTGAGATTTGATCTACACGACGCAAACTTAGCGCAAACCTGGCAGGTTTGCGCTAATATCGTTGTCGTGTAGACCGGGCATAAGAGAACGCTCAAAACCCGCCGATTTTGAGTGAAGCTTTGGTGTTATACAGAGTGAGTCATATGTATGAGAACCCTTCAATAAATTGGAGACTGTTGTAGATATAATACTGTAACTTCCAGAATAAGTTATTGGTCAAATACTCTACCTTTTGACGTACAACTGAATTCAAACCCCTCATAAGGGAGTGACTTAGGGGTCGAATATTTTGAATGTAAACACCAATTGTGTGGTACATCATTTGAGGCCTTTTTGAAACAAGAAAGATGGCATCGACAAAAATTTTCTATGATGCTTGTATCCGAAATGGCAGCTGATTGAAGTTTTAGTTTTCAATGAAATGAGGGGTTGTAACTCAAATATTTTGAACGTAAACACCCATTGTTTGATACATCGTTTTCAAGGTCTTCTCATACAAGGAAGATGACATCAATAAAAATGTTCTTTGATACTTTTATTCAAAATGGCGGTTGATTGAAGTTTGAATTTTTAAAGAAATAATAGTTGATAAAATTTTATCAGAAGATTAAAATACGCAGAAAAACTCTGGGCGTACCTTTGGATGTTTTTTCAAATCCGTTTCTAGAGGGAAGCATCGAACTGCTTAGTGTGTCTTTTTAAGGCAAACTGAAAATACCTGCCAAATTTCAACGAATTTGGTCTGGTAAATTTTCAATTCTGTTGATTATGAACCAGTGAGTGAGTGAGTAAATGAATAAGTTTCATTTAGCTTTTTGAACGAGCGTTAGCGAAGCTCTCACTTTTGACTTATTAAAGCCCAAAGTCATTTTTTGTATGTTTGAATGTTCGACAAAAACTTCAGTGCGAGTTTATCAATCAGCTTCAAATTTTCAACGCGAATTCTTCGAACCTTTTTACAGGTCAAGCTCGTTGGCCACAAAATTGACTCACTCATTCGTCCTTTTTCAGGATATAAAAATAACATTGAAAGTGCATAAGAAGAAAATTGTTCTGATTTATCATTATTTTATCAGTCAGCTGGAATTATTTGCATGCTATTTCTGTAATTTTTCCATTCATTCAAAGAAGCTGATGCTATTATTTGGCAGTTGTCACACAGACTGTCAGACAGACAAACTTTATGCGCCGACACATGATTTTAGCTGAATAATACAAAAAACATTAATTTTAAAAGTTCTATATTAACTCGCTTCCGTTAACGTCTGTCTGCCTGTCTGTAACATACACGTTATCAATACTACTTGTGATAGCAGTTGCTAAGACAATTTTTTTTGTTCAAAGTGTTAAAATGTGAGTTGAAGCCGAAGTTAGTAGACAGTGAGTAGACTGCCTACTGAAAGATAAAAATGTTAAGATAGAAGAAATAAAAGATAAAATTATTTATGTGAAAAATTCATAATCTAAATCCTACCAAAATTGTTATATTTTTTTGAGAAAATTATTGAGTCAAATCATTCCAATAATTAATTGATGTGTTGGAAGTTCTCTATAGAATAGTAGTCTAATTGCAGCGAATTGTGTAGAATATTGGGCGGGGCTTAAGAGTCGACCTCAACTTTATTCATTGGCAATTAATATTTCCTGTTAACAGTTATCAATTCAATTCAATGCAATTTATTTTTCCCTTCTGATTACAATTCAAAGCAGTTACATAGAATCTTAAGCAATAGAGTTTATACAGTTCATGAAACGATATAATATACTTACTAAAACCAAACAACAAAATATAGAATTATTATACAAAACAATAAAACTCTTGAGCTATCACAATTTCATTCTTGTAGAAAATCCTTGTATGAGATAGGAAAGAGCTTAAATAGGCAACAAAGGCTTGTGCGTAAGCTCGAGTTATCATAACAATATGCATTATATCTATAATTATAAAGAGAGATCTAAATTTCTATTAGAGATCTAAACTAAATTAAAATAATTTTCAATGATGAATCTATAATTCTTATGCATTAAGAAGAGATTAGAAAAAAATTAGAAAACTGAATGATAAATTATTTTAAATTTATAAATAAAAGATTATGAAAACCAAGGAAGGCTACAATAAATAACAAATATAAGTCAGGAAAAGCAGAACAGACAAGCATGACAGAACAGAAAAAAAATCTCTCTGAAGGCGCCCAAATTGAAACACGTGCACCCCCAGTACCAATGAGTGAGGCGGCATTATCCTCACTGATATCAAACAGCCAGTTCTTCAAGTGCCACTTGAACGCAGAGTTAGAAACTACATCCAACAATCTATTCTGGTTGGAACGGAGAAGGAAATTTCGGAATAGAATATGAGAAATGTAAAAACAATTTTGTTGAGTCAATGTTGAACCACTCTCTCAGGTTCTTTAACCAGGATGTTTTCCGTCTTCCAGGCCGGCGTCTTCCTTCAATCTTGCCCTCCATTATCAACTACAGGAATCTGCATTTCTCATTGCGCATCACATGTCCAAAATACTGAAGCTTCTGACTCTTGATACAGTAAAGAAACTCCACTGTCGTCCCAATTCGTTCTAATACCTCAGAATTCCTCACCCTTTCTGTCCATGAAATACGAAGAATGCGCCGATACAACCACAGTTAAAACGCCTGCAGCTTCGCCTCCAATGCCTTCGTTAATGTCCATCCCTCATGCCTATACAACAACACTGCAATGATGTAGCACTTCAACAAACGAATGTCTCATAGTCTTGAGAGCAAGGTTCCTCTCATTCTGAAAAATGCTGCCCTTGCCTGCTCAATTCTACTCCTTACTTCCTGGTCGAAACCCCATTTCTCATTGACACAACATCCAATATATTTGAAGCTTTGTACACGTTCCACCAACTTACCAGCAATTCTCACTGTTGCCTCGACACGTTCTCTGCTAACAACCATGAACTTTGTTTTACATACATTCATACACAATCCATACTTATTGCTGGTTGTATTCACATGGTTCAACAGCAGTTGGAAATCATCTGCACTTCCAGCCATCAACACTGTGTCATCCGCATACCTGAGATTATTCACAACTTCACCGTTGACAACTAGTCCACATGTGCATCCATCAAGAGCCTCAGAGAGGATAGCTTCTGAATATAAAAATAACGTAAATTCAATTATCATTAAATTTAAATTGAAAAATTCATCATATGAGATGATCGCACTTTACAGGTCTCCTTCTTTAGAAGTAAATGCCTTCTTGCTTAGTTTGGATTCCTATTTGCAAAGTATTGGAAATGAGGTATCTGTCATTGTAACGGGTGATATAAATATAAATATAATGGACGAAAATAATCTAAATTACTTAACAAATGAGTACCTTAGTATTTTACAATTGAATGGCTTTTAATCTTACATCAATAAATATACTAGATCTTTCAATAATGCCAATGGGCAAGTTAACAGTTGTATTGACCACATGTTTTTTAAGGGTGAATCAAATAAGGAGTTGGACGTGCTAGGTGCAATCTTGCAATCAAGTATTACTGATCATTACAGTATCGTTTTCCATATCAGAGAGACATATCATGATGTTAAATCTAAGATAAAATTAAGTGATGCTGTAACTAAAATAAATTTTTGTAAGCTAAAATTATGCCTTGAAACTCAAAGTTGGGATGATGTTTGTGACAATGTGACAGAAGATATTGACACCTTGGTTGATAGGTTCACCAACAAAATTAATGAAAATATTTATAAATGCACTGAAGTTATTAAGTATTCTCATAAAAGAAAACCGTTGAAAAAATGGATTACTCCGGGTTTAATATCAGCCATTCGTAAAAGAGATAGGATGCATATCAAATTAGGCAAGCAGCCCTTCAATGTTCAAGTCTGCAAAAATAATTGCATTACACAAGTCAGGGGATAAATCGCAACCAGAAAATTATCGTCCCATTAGTATTTTAAATAGCTTCTCTAAAATTATCGAGAAGATTATTAAAAAAAGAGTTTTAAACTTCCTAAATAGTAATAATTTTTTTGAAAAAAATCAATTTGGTTTTCAACATGGGAAGTCTACAACTGATGCGATCATCCTCCTGACTAAATTGATAGATGAAAATTTCAATTCTAAACAAAAAACATTGGCTGTCTTTTTAGATTTGGCAAAGGCATTCGATACAATCTTTCACAGCATTTTATTGGAAAAATTAAAGAAATGTGGGATTAGGGGTATATGTAATGATCTTCTAGCTAGCTATCTTCAAGATAGAAGACAAACATTAAAATTGTGTGGAATATCAGTAACAGATCATTTATCTAGTTCTGGTTTACCACAGGGTACAGTACTGTCCCCAGTATTATTTTTGATCTATTTGAACGATGCTCTAAAATTGCCTATACAAAATTGTACCCAGATTTATTTTGCTGATGATACAGCATTAGTATTTTCGGGTGAATCATGGCCACAGGGGTATCAAAGTGCTAATGATGGCCTAAAAATTATGAAAAATTGGATGGATGACCATATTTTAACAGTCAACTTAAAAAAGACAAAATATATTACTTTTTCTCCAACATTAGCGGGTCAACCTGATGATTCATTAAAATTAAAAATGCATACTCATTCACTCTGTTCAAATATCAGGATAAATTTTTCAGGCCAACAAGTTGAGAAAGTCATGTCTATAAAATACTTGGGAATAATGGTGGATAGACATTTGAAATGGGATTCTCATATTAATTTGTGTTCTAAACTTAGATTTCTCATATACAACTTTTACAAAATTAATCAATTGAAAGACCTTGAAATAAAGAGATCAATTTATTTCGCTTATGCCCACTCATTGTTTCAATATGCAATTGAGGCATGGGGTGGTGCATTTTATACTCATTTTAATAAAGTCTTCACATTGCAAAAGCATCTCATAAGGGCAGCACTGGGTAAAGCAAGGCGATACCCGAGTAGGAAAATTTTTGAAGAACTAAGGGTACCCACACTTAGGCAGTTATATGTGATAAAGATTGTTTCGCATTTGAATAAAAATATAAGTAATTTAGAAATAAGGCATACACCATACCAAACACGACCAGCAGTATCAAACATTTTTAATATAAATTTTATTAAGTTAGTGGTGTGTAGACACCAATTCTCTTATTTTTGTAATATATTTTCGAACAAAGTTCGAATTATTTTCATAAATACAAAAATTACTAGGAAACTTCTTAAAGAAATAAATATATGGGTTGAACAGAATATTTATTATAAACTACCTAAATTCTAATAGTTTCATAATTTCGTTACCAGCACCATTTTGGTTATGTGTTGAATGAGATTTCTTTTTTTTTGTGTCATTGTACTACCATTGGATTTTGTTACTTTTAATTTCTTTATTTATATAATTTAATTTCCTGTATGAACTCACAGCCAGCGCACAAGTTTACTTTGATGGCTGTGCCAAGTATGTGTAAAAATGTATTTCATCTCATTATTTGTATTGTACATTGGCAAATAAATATTCTTATCTTCTTATCTTAATATAAATTTAATAATGTTGGTGACAACAAACAGCCCTGTCTTACCCCTCTACGAACTTGTACTTCTTTTGACAACTCCTTATCCCATTGGACATTTTCTGTCAGGTTCCAGTAGAGATTGGCAATAATTCTGACATCCCGATTGTCGAACCCCATTCGCTTTAGGATCTCCAGCATTTTGGTGTGCTGTACTCGGTCAAAATCCTTCTCATAATCAATGAAGCATAAATATACATCCTTGTTCATATCTTAGCATCTTTGGACCAGATCTTGCATTGCAAACAAGGCATCCCTTGTGCCTAATCCCCCTCTGAAACCAAATTGAGTGTCAGCCATTACTTCTTCACATCTACGAAAAATCCGGCCATGTATGATTTTCAGGAAGAGCTTGAGTATATGACTCATCAAACTGATTGTTCGATATTCCCCACATCGCCTTGCATTTGGCTTCTTTGGGATTGAAATGGAGGTTGACTTGACCCAGTCCTCTGGAATCTTCCCGGTCTGGTAGATTTTATTGTATAACAAAACAAGATTATCAATCTCTTTGTCACTCAGGGTCTTCAGTACTTCAGCATGCACTTCGTCAGGTCCTGGAGCTTTACCAGTCTTTATATTGTGGACAACCCTGATAACCTCCTCTCGGAGTATCCTGTGTCTGCCTCATTGACTCCATGATTTATGACCCTGTCATCCTCAAATAAAAGGCATGATACATCTGTCTAATTTCCCTAGCATTTAAAACATCACTGAGACACCTGAATGCATATATATATATATATATATATATATATATATATATATATAATATATATATATATATATATATATATATATATATATATATATATATATATATATATATATATATATATATATATATATTATCTTGATTTGGATAATAAGGAGTTGGTATGTTCTGCACATCTCACTCTTGAATCAAACACCACCCCCCGATACTTATAAAAACAAACTCTCTGAATCACTTCACAAGAACAAGCATTCCTCTCATCAACTCCACATTCGTGAATTATTCTCAGTGGATGTAAATTGGAATCTGAGTTATTACTTAGACTAATAGGCATAAACTTGGTTTTTGCAATATTAAGAGAGAGGGTATTCTGATCCAACCATTCCTTGATAGATCTTAGGTCAGACTCAGCTCTATCACGAGCCTTCACCCAAGTTATCCCTTCAACAAAAATTAAAGTCTCATCTGCAAAAAGAAATAGCCTCCCATGTAAATTCAATCTGGAAATGTTATTGATATGTATGAGAAATAGTAAGGGCCCGAGAGTGCTTCCCTGTACCACCCCAAAGTCGACAGGAAGCTCATAACCATTCACTCTATTAATTGGAACACACTGCCTCCTTCCAGATAAATAACTAATAATCCATGCAAGTGCATTCCCAGTGACACCCAAAGCTGACAATTTTCTGATAGGGTTCCAGCGATCAATACTATCAAAAGCTTTTTTAAGGTTGAGGAAGATTGAAATTTGATGTATATTATTAGATAAAGAAAAATAAAACTGCTTGTTTACATCAAACAATATACCCGAAACATTTTTGTCACCTCTAAAACCGTATTGGGAATCTGCCACAATGCCGTTAGTCGCAAGATAACTAACAAGTTGTTCTTTTACAATTATTTCAAGAACCTTCGAAGAACACTTAAAAGAAATATAGGCAGAAAGTTGTTTTTGTCAGTAAAAATACCAGTGCAAGGGGAACACTTTGGCAATTTTAAAAATATCAGGAAAATGAGTTGAGTCAGAGCAGTCGAAGAGAGCAGTCGAATTTTCGTTAGCTCCCTTATCGCTTATAATGTTGGTAGATATCGCACAGTTTCGTGTTCGTGTCGGAAAGTTTGGAGCTGTATTCATGAAGCATTCTAATGAACTAAAATCGAATATTATGAATTGTAAAAGTTTTTTCGTGTACGCGGCGTGTGTGATAGTATTGCTTCTAGCAATCGCCGGTGTCGAGTCGAATCCCGGGCCAGAGCGGACAATGGACGATGTTTTCGATAAGTTGGAAAGTATTAAGAAACTTATTTCTCACATTCCAGAAAAAAAAGTGCTATTTCAAACTTAAATAAAAACTTTTGCGATTTGAATAAGGGAGTGAGTGATCTCAAGCAAAATTGTGAACGGCTGAATAAGGAGAACAATCGCCTTGTGAATCTGGTGGACAGACTTGAAGGTTTCTCACGGCGCTCAAACCTGGTTTTCCACAACATCCCGGAAGAAAAACGTGGGAGGAGTGAAATGTGTGAGTCAATTATTAAAGAACTTTTAGCAACAAAATTAAACATTCACTTAGGCGAGTACGATATTGATCGAGCACATAGGATCGGTCGTCGAACTAGAGAAGACAGACCAATTATTGTGAAATTCCTTAGTTTCAAGAAGAGAATGGAAATACTACAAGCAAGGCGTATGTTCAAAGACTCTGATATCGGAGTTGAAGAAGATTATACTCATGGAACTCGAAACATTCGCAAAGAATTAAAACAGTACATGCAGATGACCAGAGGAGATGGACAACATGCCGTCATGAATTATGACAAACTAGTCGTCAATGGTCGCCCATACTCACTCAAAAAATTACAGAGGAAGTTTGAGAATGAAAACACTGTTCGAGAGTCAAATCGGAAGGGTTCAGCAGGCTCTAATCTGGATGGAGTGACGGTTAGGGTGACAGCAGAATCTAATCAGAGCTTGGGAAACGCATCAGAGGCACAAAATACTCAGAGAAAAGACAACAATGAAGACTCTCAGTTACTGGACGAGACACACCATTCTCGGTCTTCAAACTCGGAGTCGTCGCCACCCGTAGCTGCACCGCCTGCCCGTCAACAGAGACAAGGAGGTCGTTTTCCAGGACCAGCAGCAAGCAGCACGCAGGAGTCCATAATTTGTGAACAGGAGGAGGTGGAGGAAGAGGAGAGTGTGCGTCTAGTGACTACGGCAGCTACAATACACGACCACTCACAACGCGCAGCCACCAACTCAAACACACAAAAAAACTCGGACACACTAAAAAACTCGGACCTATGACAGTGGCTGAACACAGGAAGGGTGACAAGAAGCAAATCAAAAAATGCGGACTGTATAGATGAAGCATGAATGCATGGTAGCCAGGTTTCAGAGTTCAGATCAACAGGTAGCAGTAATGTTTGTATAGATTTTTGGAATTGTCATGGGGTTTCGCAAATGTATGGCATGGATGAACAAGAACTGGCCTATTTTAATAGCTTAAGTATAGTAGGAATATGTGAAACATGGGCAAGCAACGAAATAGTAAGCATTAAAGGGTTTGAAACATCCAATATAGTTCAGAGAAAAGCTACTAGAAATAATCAATCTGGTAGAGCAAGCGGGGGTCTAATTTTACTGATTAGAGATTACTTTGTGTATTCAGTAATTGAGAGAAATGAAAGTTTCATATTAGTGGAGTTAAAATCTCAAGATTTTTCAGCGATAATTGGGCTCATATATTTCAATCCCAATGAGGTTCAAGCGGATATCAACTTACTTCAGATATTTCTGAGTAACAATATCTCAGATACTGAATCCATACCAGTTTATATAGAAGGTGACTTCAATTGTCGAATCGGAGAATTGAACAAATCAATAGATAGTGTAGTTTTAGAGTCACAGAGTATTTCATCAGAAAGGCATTCTAAAGATAAAGTTATCAATCGATTAGGAAGACAACTAGTGAGAGTGATGGAGAGTAATTTATTCAGTGTTATCAATGGTAGATGTAGAAGCGACTCATACGGTGAATTTACATTTATTAATGAGAATGGAAAAAGTACAATTGATCTATTCTGGGTGAACAGTATTTTTACCGATTCTACAGTTGATATGATGGTGGAAGATTTCATTCTTACTTCCGATCACTTGTCCATCACAGTTAAAACTGGCTTTCCTTTGATTAATAATCCGCTCAATAGTTTAGAAGAAATGCGAACACAAAAGCTAGTCTGGTTGAAAGATAAGGAATCAGTATTTTCTAGCACTATGCTCTCTTTCAATTGCGTGCGGATTAGATAATGTCGATACCGTTAGCATTGATGACAGCTACTTTTATCTGTTGACAGTTATGACCATAGTCGCTGAACAGCTGGGCTTTATTAAAACTTTTCACAGTAGTAATCAAAACAAAAACAAACCCTGGTTTGATTCTGATTGTGTTCAGTTCAAAATAAATGTACGAAAAGCTTACCGAGCAGCAAAAAAGAGCTCTTCGAATGATATGCTCTCTGTTTTTATAAATAAAAAGAAAGAGTTTAAAACCCTTCCGGTTGATGAGAAAAAAGCATATTTAGATAAAATGATGGATAGGCTGTCTAACTGTAAAGACGTAAAAGAATTTTGGAGAGCAGTTTCATACTTCTATAATAAGCCGAGAGTATTTGATGCTATAGATTCCCAAACTTGGTCAAATTTCTTGCTTGCTAAGTATAGTGACATTAATCAAAAACCCAATGCCTTCCTTTCAGGACGCAACACATCCACTGTTGGATGTAGAAATCACAGTGAATGAGCTGGATCATGTCCTTGGGGCCCTCAGCTCAGGTAAAGCTCCTGGATCCGATGGATTCAGCTACGAATTTTTCAAATCCCTCCCTCCGCAATGGAGAAATAATATTTTAATTCTGTTCAATAAAATTTTCAAAATAGAAAAAATGTCCAGAGAATGGTTTATTATCGTAGTATTTTTCCTCCATGAAAAGGTAATTGTAAATTTCCTCAAAATTACAGAATGATTGCTCTCTTGAATACAATAGTAGTGATATTCACAAAAATTTTCGAATTCAGACTTACAGCTTGGGCGAAATTAAGTGGGGTGCTGCCAGAAGGCCAATGTGGATTTAGGAAGGAAAGAGGATGTGTGGATAATGTTCTCGTTTTGCACTCATTAGTGTCCCACCACGTGGAAATGCGCCATAAAAATGTTTTCGCATTGTTTGTCGATCTTGAGGCAGCATTTGACAATGTTCCTCACTCAAAATTATGGTACAAGCTTGGAAGTATTGGAGTGAGCAGTAAAATAATAAGAATACTTCAAGAGTTGTATGGTCATGTAGTTTTGAAAATGAATAACAGTTACATTCCAGTGGAGAGGCGCGTCTTACAGGGAGATTCAGTCAGTCCTTTGATTTTCTCATTATACATATGCGACATGGAAAGATATTTCAGAAGTCAAGGCTTAGAGGGTATCACTATGAATGGTCAATTCGATGTACTGATGCTTCAGTACGCTGATGATATTGTAATTCTGGCAGATAGCCGTTCAGATATGCGAAAAAAGTTTAAATGCCTGGAGGCCTATTGTCAGAGTTTGCTGCTCAGGGTAAATACTACAAAAACAAAAGTGATCCCCTTTCACAAGGGAAAATTGAAAAAGCATTTGCCTTATTATTATTGCCAGGAAAAAAAAGAAATTGTCAAAACCTATATTATATAATATTTAGGCGTTGAATTCTGTAGCTCAGGTCGTTACAACTCATTTTGCTTCTCATTGTGTGTTAAGGCGAAAAGTATTAGTTCAGCTATCAGATATGCTTTAGCTCAGGCCAAGTCTGATTCCTGGGAGAGTAGAATAAAACTGTTTAACACTATTTTGTTGCCGGGGGTATTGTATAGCTCTGTGTGGGGGTTGTCATGCATGGAACCAGTGGAAAAAATCCAGTGTCAATTTTTCAAGAGCTTGCTATTTCTTTATAAGGGTACTCCTGGCTGGGCGATTCGCATCGAGTCAGGTAACCTTAAACTGGTTAATATAGTTTTTCGAAAAGCTCTGAATTGGAGCTTTATCTATTAGAAATGCCAGTCAATAGATACCCAAGAAAATGCTATAAAATTAAGAGACAAGAATTAGCTCATGGTAGGGTCAGAGACACAAAACTCAAATACAACTGGTTATATCAAGTAAGGAGTCAATTCCATTATGCCTCAGCGAGCAACCTGTGGAACGATCACGGGATAGAACTGAATACTCTAAAAACATTTCATACTTTTTTGGTAGATAAGCATAGCTAGAACTTATTCAATTTAGATGTTAGCAGGGCCCTTGATTCTCATTCATTACCCAGGTACAAATTTCAGACCCAAATTTTCTAATAGGTGAACAACTGAATTTCAAGTTGGCTTTTTCAAAAATCCGCTGTGTTTCCCAACTGAGACTAGCCAGTAACACATGCTTTTACTTGTTTCTTGAGGGGAATGGTACTTGGATTAACTGCAGGGAGCTCTGTCCAATCTGTTATCTTAGAACCGACGAAACGGTACAATATTTCTTAATGATATGCCCCATGTATAATGACGCAAGAAAACGTTACATTGGCAAACTTATTAGAAATATTGTAATGGATTTAAATAAAGTTATGGTTCTTTTGTCAAATTTAACTGTTGTAAAAATGAATAATTCATATAATTTTTGTGTAGAAGCTGTTAGAATTAGGTCATTAATTTTAAGTACCACAGGCTAAACCAACACTTTGACTCAATTTCGAAATGATAATAGCCTAATATGATAATATGTGTCAAACTAATATGTTTTTTTTTGTTTTAAACGAATACTATGTACTCAACTCTTTGTATATAGGGCATGGCCCCGATTACAAATAAATTCTATTCTATTCTCATATCAGGAAAAACTCCAGTCTCCAAGCTAATATTAATAAGGTGAACAAATTATTCAATAAGAATAAATAGGTTTTATTTCAACAAGGAGGCCAAAAAACCATCAATACCCGGGGCAGACCCACCTCGCAAGGCATTGACGTGCACAATAACTTCAAGTTCTGACTCCGTGTGGTGGGTGAACCTAGCGACCAACCCAAAGTCCCAGTCATCAACCAACAAAGCATCGCCCGAGTCAATTGAGCCGGCAAAATTCTTTCCGACAAACGAAAAAAATCATTTAAATTGTCTGCTACATCTCTGCAAACAGTAGGAGTTATAGTAGTTACAGATGGTAAAAATTTATTAATGTGGAAATTTTGTTTAATATTATTCCTGCCCGCAAGTTCGTTAATAGTTCGCCAAAACATTTTTGGATTTCTCTCATATTGACATAGCTTTCTTCTAAAATAGGGTCATCCACAATGTTGGAGTTAGCTGGCTAAGTCGAGCTATTCGCTATCTCCAGCTATTTGCTAAGTCTGTGTTAACTCAATGCTATAGTGGTACGTTAGAAAACAATTAATAGACGAGATAGCAGATAGCGCAGGTTTGAGTCCGCTAACTCTAACTATCTCTGTTGAAACAGCAGCCATATGTTTATAATCTTACTTTTTACTTTCCTTGCCCTATTACCATAGGTAAGGAGAGTATTATAAGTGGAAAAGATAGAGCATGAAAATCTCTGCAATTTATGTTCAGTAACATTTTGACCTAAAATTGAAAATAAGCTTGAAATTCGATAAAATGTGATTATTAAATTGCATACTGTTGGCAAGTGTTGGTTCTATAAAAATCATTCACTACGAAGAGATAGTAGACCTCGTACAAAAGCAACAGTAAACAAAAATAATCTTAGTGCGAATAAATACGTAATAATAAAGGATAGAATAAATAAAATAATCTCAATCCTAGGTAGCAAAATTAGGTCCGTAAACACTATTGTAGATAGAATTTAATAATTCTGTATTGAAACAAATTTTAAGTATGGGAATCAGATACATGGGATGACTCAGAAAAATCTGAAAATCGTTCTCGGTATTAATAATGAAAGCCTTTCCGCCATAATCTATTCTTATTTTGATATCACCGGCATGATCAGTCCATACATATTTGATCTTCCTATCACGCTGACAGTAGGCCTACCCTACGCTTAGGCGTCAGCGACCTGTTGATGTAGATTAATCGAGACTCACCAGTCAAGCCAACGTGTCCAGTATTCAGATCGCCCTTCATCTTTCGCTATGCATCAGATCATGAGCGTCTCCACGGAGCACAAACTTGACGATGATACCAGGTGCGGGACGGACCTTCTTCTTCAACCTATGGCAAGCATCAATGGAATCCTTTGCAATGTTCATTCCCACAGACTTGCAGACCTTGATAACAGTTTCTGTCACATCCTCATTAGCCAAAGATGGAACACCGTTGATTTCCAGGGTGTTTCTTCGCGAATACTGTTAGAGATTGTCCATCTGACAGAGACTGCGTCCAGTCTCGTGCAAAGAGTCACATTTTCGTCGGAAAGATTTTTGATGACCACTTTTTGAGCTTCAATCACTTCAGCTTGCTCAGCCAACATTTCATCAGTTTTATCAATCTTTTCCATACACGTACGGATGGAAACTGATTAGTCTTCCCGCAACTGCTAACAATCAACGACTTTAGATCTTATGATGAATCATTTAAAGATACAAGTGTTATATCCGAGTTGTTTGCGGCTGACGTAGTGTTCACTTGCACTGGTGTCGTATCACTGTTGCTACACTGAATTCTAAACAGTTTTTCACAACTTTCACATGACCAACCGGAGTCACTAACCAACTGGTCTATCTCAGTTTGACTCAACCCGACACATTTCCCATGAAAGTATGATTTGCACTGTCTACAAACAATTCCATCTATGTTGTTTCTGATAACTGATAGGTTAAATATGTTGCACAAACTCATGAAAATAGCAGTGATCATGTTTTTGTTTCTGCTTGATGCAACTGAAGATTAAATTCGAAATCGAGTTGATTCGGAATTTGATGGCTCTGGTATCCATGGATCTCATGCTTAACATTCTGGAATTTTTAGCATAGAATGTCGCTTACATCTCGTTTCACTTATCCAAAAGTGTAAAAGCAGCCAATACACTGATTCTTTCTTCCATGGAAGTCGATTCACAATAGTTAGTATAACATATTGTGGCTGATTTCTCATGCCCTAAACTTTACTATCATAGAGATAAGAGTGGGATCATTTTAATATGAATTTGCATAAATCTGAATAGAGTTTATTCAATCACTTCGATGATTGGCTACCATTATGTGATTTCTTTCTTTGATCTCAGCTTGAAACCAAAAGCTTAGGGATAAAAATGTTGATGTAAACTAACATGCAATTCAATTTAATTTCTATCTCAATTGACAACTTTAATATTGGCTTGTGATCTATCAATATCGATAGGTTTGTCTTGTGTCATGTAATGACATCATGAAAGGAAATAGGAGCAGCTGATGGAATATTATGTTTTTCTTCTATTTAGTTTTTAGCTGATTTTGAACATGAGAATATGAGGCCCAGTAGCACAAAAGCCTGTACAAATTCAATTAGGATTAAATTCCATGAGCATTAATCAGATCTGGGTTTTTTCTAATAGGAGGCTTCTGTGATTGGTTCTTTTGGTATTTAGTCCGGATTATGGATTAACAGACAGTGCAACTGGGTCTCTCAAGGCCATGGCTGCGTACGAACATAGAGCAACAGAGGAATTAATACAACATAAGCTGAAGAAATTAGTCGCATTTCTATCACCTTACAATGAACAATATATTCAACTACCATATGCTTGGAGAGATCGATTTTAAATTTATTTTGCTATCATCCAGTTACTTCCTGAACCTATTTTTCCAGATGTTCCATGAATACTGCAATGTTTTTAAATAAGGTCGCCAAATTTGGTAACTCAACTACAGCTATTATAATCTTTTTCATTTTGTCAAACTCTCTTACGTTTTCCAGAGACTATGGAAAACTTTTTTCTGATCAGCTGCTACTTGAGGGACCAATAATCCTTTCTCAAGGAGCTTCAGCGGATTTTCACACAGTTGAGACCTGTTCCAAAATAATGTTTTTTGTCGTTAACCCACTATATTCCTGATTTAATCGAAATCGTTGACTGTTTTCGAGATCCGTCCGACATACATACATATCCACAAACACACCTATCCAAACAGAAATTGCTTTCCTAGTATAATTGACTTCAATGACTATTATTTCATTCAATGAGAGCTTATTCCACATAATAAAAACAGCTGGCATCAAAAGCAAAAATGCCAAACATGATTGAAATTGAAACGGTAGCGATCATCAACATTTATCTTCATCTGATCTGAAGTAATCAAATTATAGTAAGATTCACATCAATGTTTCAGCATTGTTTGATTGGGGAGCATTGATGCTGTCTGTCGTATATAGCCTACAAACAAAATTGGTTTTGATCAGAGGGGATCAATTGATAGAAGCTACTCCCGTCATAAAAGTTTGTTGTACGGAGAATAAAAATTATCTATACTCCCAGGAATAGCTCTGATTGAAGCAGCAGTGCCCAATCAATTTGTACTCGATAAATGCATTTCAATTAGTTCTCCAACTTGGTGCCAACCTAATGAAGTCATCTCAACTTAATGCCAACCTGGAAAAATTATTAATTTAGTTGCCAGTTAAAAACTTTTTAGAAGAGGTACTCTCTCTATATTATAGTTCTATAGTAACATATGATATGGACATTTTCTATTATAGTTATTGAGAGATTGATTGATTGAGTACTTTATTTATGTAGATTACAATATATACTGGCTTATACACTTATATACAATAGCTTACAATACAGCAAAATTATAGATGAATTCACATAATATAGACTAAGAAAATAATTATTGAACTGTATATGATATGAAAAAGCAATTTGTAATATAATAACTATAGATAATAATCATATAGTTATGGATCTACATAAATTGGCGGAGCTTTGGACATATCAATGTCCATTCTTCGGAAAGAATATTAAAAATATCCTCCCAACTAACTCTCTACCAAAACGTTAATTTCGTTATTTAAACTTAGGATTTATTTATTAATGGAAATATTGTAAAAGTTTTAATCAATATGAATATTAAAGAGAAAAAAAAACAGAAAATTGATAAAGTGAAATTATTATATAGGTAGATAAGATCAAATAACTGATTAATAAAATGAAGTAGTCTGAAAGTAGATCAGGGTTATCAACTTTCAGTAATATACAGCAGTATGGAGTGGATAATTGAAATAACATGAGTTTATAATATATATATATATATATAATATATATATTAATATATATATATATATACAATTATATTCGTTATACAATTCGTTCTATAACATGGTTTAAAGGTTTATATTGGTGGAATTGGTGAGGGATGGTTGTCATGTGATCGTTCTAGGGCCGGACAGTTTCAGTCATTTGTTCCAAAATATGTTTTTTTAAAGTCAGGATGAAGGTCGCTCGGCTCTCGATAGACCTGATAGTGTATTCCATGCACGACAGGCACTGACTAAGAAGGATTTTGTGAAAATAGTAGTTCGATGATTGGGTATCCTTAAAGTACTTTCTCCGGTTCTAGTATGTGAAGCATCTATCCTCCTACCTTCAGAGACAAATTTGAAATCATCTTTAAAATAGTTCGGATTACCGTATTTCAAGATATCTCTAACAAGTTTGACTATTCGAAAAAGCCTCTGATCGGGAAGCTTTAATGTTGAACTAGCAATGTGGGCTGGGGTGATATGATCATGACGTTGGAGAGAGTAGACGAAATGTAGACAATAATTTTTGCAACGCTGTAGTTTATCATTCAGAGTGACTTGCATATCGTTAAGAACAGAATTACAATACATCAAATGTGGGAAGATGAGAGATTGAACCAATAATAATTTAATGTTTCTAGGGAGGATATCGTGCATTTTCTTCAATGCATGCATGGCTGAGAATACCTTTTTACAAGTTTTGTTCACTTGTTCTGACCAGTCAAGAGTATTATTCATAATAATGCCAAAATTTTTAACTGAGCAAGGAATGTCATCGCCGTCTACACTAATTTTATGAATCGATTCAAGGTCAATATTGCTTATAAGACGAGAATATCCAATCATAATGGGTTGTGTTTTGATGGGATTAAGCTTAAGGCCATTTTTCTTTGTCCATTCAACTATCGAATTGATATCCTGATTCATTATTCCAACTGTTTCAATAGTTTTTGTTATGGGACAGCTCAAATAGATTTGAAGGTCGTCTGCATGAGTATGGAAACTGGAGAATTCGATAATGGAAGAAATGTCATTAGCATACAAAGTGAAGAGGAGAGGGCCTAAAATTGAACCTTGTGGTACTCCATGCATAACGTTTTTCCAAGTTGACTTTTTGTCACCGACAGATACACATTGTTTCTTACCTAATTGATAGGATTTAAACCAAACTAACGAGTTGTGACTGAAACCAAGAATAGCCAACTTATTCAGAAGGACTGTATGATCAACAGTATCGAATGCTTTAGAAAAATTAAATAGGGTGAGGATGGTGCATTTTCTTTGGTCCATAGCCAACCTTATATCATCAGTGACACGAAACAGAGCTGTCTCAGTTGAATGGAATTTTCTAAAGCCTGATTGAAAGTTATGAAGCTTACTATTGTTTTCTAGAAATCTCACAACTTGAGCATGAATAAGTCTTTCTAGCACTTTGGACAATGTAGGTAAAATACTGATTGGTCTAAAATCCTCAACTTTATTGGGTGATGGAACTTTATTTAGAGGGCGAACCAGAGCAAACTTCCAGTTTTCAGGGAAATGCCTTCTTCAAGTGACTTGTTGAAAATGTATGTAATGGTTGGTAAAACAGCAAATAACATCTTCTTGATAAATTTAATAGGAATTTTGTCTACACCCGTAGCATTACTATGAATACGTTGAATCGCTCTGAAAGTGTCTTCTTCTGAGATTAGATGGAAATGAAATTGATCAGTGATTGGTAAATCTAAGTTTGTAACCTGCTCTTCAAGATCATCGATATGATTAGCAATGACAACTTTGTCGCGTTGGTTAGAGTGTGAAACGAAATGGTCATTTATATTATTCAATGGTGAGTCAATTTGTGGATTCGATTTCTGTTTGCCAAGCCCGAATTCTTTCATTTCCTGCCAAAGTGATTTGGAGTCTTGTCTATTGTTTGTCATAAACGAATTCCAGTACCTAATCTTTGAGTTCCGTAATTCCTGTTTAACCCTATTTCTAAGGCTCCTGTACTCTATCAAACTGTCCAAGTCAAATGTCTTTTTAAATGTTCTATGTGCTTTGTCTCTACGTCCCATCATCTTAAGTATGTCTCCAGTCATCCACGGTACTCGTCGTTTTCTATTAATCCTCCTTGTCATATAAGGTGCATGTTTGTCATACAAAGTCAAAGTCCAATTCTCGAAAGTCTTGACCATGTCATCAACTGAGGGTAATGCTTTAATTTGATGCCATGGATTCTGAGCCACATCAGTCAGGAAGGCGGCTTCATCAAAGTTTTTGAAGTCTCTATAAGTGATAATTTTCTGTTCTGGCTTGGGTATCTTATGGGAAAGTTTACAGTAGATCAAATCATGTCTAGAAATAGCTGGGACTGAGATTTGACCTGCTTGAACATCCTCATTGGGATCACTAACAATGAGAAGATCAATGAGTGTGTCTGATTCATTAGTATGATGAGTTGAATCGAGCGGTAAAATAGTCATGTTTAGGCATTGGAAAATTGTATTTACAAACAAATAGTGATGACACACCGGATTTGACCATTGACTGTAACACCGTGATAAAAGGGAGAGATAAATTTAAATACCTGGGATTTACCATCATGAAAAATGGTGATACAGACGAGGAGATAAAGATTAGGTTGGCCCAAACCAGGAGTTGTATTCGACAGTTGCACCCAATCATATGGAGTAAGGATATTCATAGGAAAAATAAACATAGAATATTCAATGCAATCGTCAGAAGTATAATGACGTATGGGGCAGAGGTTTGGGTGACAAACAAGAGAGCAAGAGATAAGATAAGATGAAAATGGGGATGAAACTGATGAAACTTAACCTGAATGGAAAAGTCTCTTGATTCGAGTGCATTCAGTATGCCTTGACAGTTCGCCTCTATTTAAAGCACTAGTTCAAAAAATTCACTAAACACAATA